>NW_026941923.1:25027-100403 GCF_024139115.2 Armigeres subalbatus
TGCCACAGGTATTGTTGCATCTTTGAGTTTTTCCTGAAAAAGGAATTACTCGGAGCATTTCCCAGCGGAATTTTCTGCAGAATAACTTGAGGAAAATCCTGAATGGGTTTAGGATGAATTTCTGGAGAAATTTCGGTGCAAACTTTTTTTGAAGACTTCCAGCAGAACCATTCGTGGAATTTCGAATAGTTTCTGAGGAGTTGAGGGGATTTTAAGAGTTCCAACAAAGTTCTTAAGAAATTTTCCTGAATGTATGTCTAGGAATATTCAAATAAATTTGAGACATGGAGTGATGGTTGTTTACAGAAATTCCGTTTCGGAAAAAATGTCGAAATTTTTTTAAAAGGGATGAGGTAACTCTTTAGGAGTTTTCAGAGAATTTCTAAAGGAACCCAGAGAAAATGTCAGATGAAGTTTCAGGGACTTCCTTAAGAAAATACGGAAATTTGGGGAAAATAGACGTGAAAAATCTAAAGGAAAAAGGACCCTGATTGACCTGAATTAATCGAAGGAAGAATTTTTGAGGGAACTTCTCCAGAAATTTCTGGAAGAACCTCCAGATTAATTCCTGGAAGAACCTGGAGGAACTTCCAGAGGAATTCATGGAGGAACTTCCGGTGGAATTCCTGGAGGAACTTCGGGAATTCAAAAATTCGGAATTTGAGAAGATCTTCCGGGGAATTCCGGAAGATCTTCCGGGGAATTCCTGGAGAAACTCTCGAGGAATTCCTGGAGAAACTTCCGGAGGAATTCTGGAGGAACTTCCGGAGGAATTCTGAGGACCTGGAGAATTCCTGAGGAACTTCGGAGGAATTCTGGAGGAACTTCGAGGAATTCTGGAGGAACTTCCGGAGGAATTCCTGAGGAACTTCCGGAGAATTTGGATCGGAGGAATTCGGAACTTGAGACCTGAGGAACTTCCGGAGGAATTCCTGGTGGAACTTCGGAGGAATTCCTGGAGGAACTCTCGAGGAATTCCTGGAGGAACTTCCGGAGGCATTCCTGAAGGAACTCGAGGATTCCTGGAGGAACTTCCGGAGGAATTCCTGAGGAAATTCCGAGGAATTCTGGAGGAACTCTCTGCTGGGATTGCATTGCCGCGTACGGTGGCTAACATCGTGTTTCTAGCGGTATTCAGAGGTATTCAGCCTTATGATCAATCCCCTTAAAAGTGAGATGATTATTTTTTATTTCCAATTTAGAATATGTATATACCTTACCTTTATAAGAGTTGAAGCAATAGTTCTTCTGAAAAATTTTGTCGAAGACACTAAGTTCGTAATTTCATTACTTTTGGAGATGCATTGCTTTTTATGTCAACAAGCTTTGTACATGTTCGTCGTATAAGCATTCAAGCATATGGAGACGCATGGTGCGCTGATTCATGAACCTCGTGATTTTGCTTTTGCATAGTAGGAATGTTTTGTTTTCTGTACAACTGTTACTGAAAGGCTATCATTTCACTCCAAAATCGAACTTTTGATAGAAGTCCCGGAGACCCATAGTGTTATATACTATCTGACCCAGCTCGATGAGCTGAAAAAATGTCTGTCTGTCCGTGTGTGTGCGTATGTGTGTGTATGTGTGTGCGTGTGTGTGTGCAAAAAATGCCATAAAAAAATTAGCAAATTTTCATAGAAACTCTTAACTGATTTTCTTGCAAAGTTGCATCCGACAGAGACTAAAACGCTGTTGATCACTATTGAATTCATAATAATTGCAAATTCAAAAAATAGATAATATTAAAATAGTGATGAGACATAGTCACATAGAACAATAATGTGTTATGAAAATGCCTTGCATCTATGAATATTTTATCCGTGGCTTCCCATAAGAGTTTCATCGTACTATAAAGATGCTCGTGTTGCACGCATTTAGGCGTAAGTATGCTCTTCGTTCAGTTTCATAGTATCATGAAATTGTCCGAAAGTCAAAATTCGAACATAGGAAATTAGAAACTTTTGGCAGCGCCATCTGTCGTCCATTAGTAAATTTCTCATAACATTAGACGGTGTAACTGTTAATTGCCTTTCGTACACATCATCAGGTGTGTTGGGTTACATTTATTACCTTTTGCGCGAGAAAGGCGCCATCACCGCTAGGTGGATTAATCTGGGTTTTTTTATGAAACATTCCTTACATTCGCTTGAAACTCTACAGTTCAGATAATTTGAAGTACATAACTTGTACTTTGTTATACGTATGAGATTGACTGCCAAAATTTGCCCGTTGTCAAGTTGCAGTTAAATCAAATATGACTAAAATATCCAGTAAAACTGGTAAAACTTTTTTCTTCAAGTTTTAATTCGCAAAGCACTCAAACATATTTTAATATTATCTGAACTTTCTAGAACATACAAAAAATGTGGAAATGAAAACGAAAAAGATATGATGAAAACCCCATTTTCAAGGGGTTGTCACCATAAAATGTAAAAATTCTTCAAAAATAGCGGAATTACAAATTTGGTATCTTTGACAAAGGTTTTCAGGAGAACTTTTGCTACAACTTTTATGGAGAATCAAGTCTTATATTTTGTGAAGTAGAAAAAAAATTGATTGATTAGTATGCTGAATAGCTCTAAAGAAGCGCATTATTATTATTATTATTTAATATAATTCATCCGACGAATTGTCTACATGAATAAACTTAAGTGGTAAAAACAACAATAACACATTGTAACGACTAGTAAAAAAATAAGAACAATTAAATAACACAAATGATACCACAGTCAGAATTTCCTTGTACGGTTTTTGCTACCTAAACCTAGAACCTAAAAAAAAAGTTTAAAGAACTCATTTTTGAGTACGAAGTTCAAATGTTTTAACTCAATATTAGGTAGTTTTCTCACTCCCATGAATAATATTATAAACAAACAGAGCTGCATCGACCCAACGTGTGCTGCTCCGTGGAAGAAGCCAAATTTGAGTTGTTTTCATCATACACAGATAGAAAAAGTTGTTGAAATTTACACGAAAGTAATGCACATAAAGGAACGCCAAATGAGCGTAAATTTAAACGATATTATCACTAAATGTATGTATTTGTATAGCATTGCACCTTTATAATGAATAAGTGTCATAATGCGTAATGATACATTTAGAAGAACTTGTTGGAAAAGATCCATGTACGCCGAGAATAGTGTTTCTACATCTTTATTATTTACGCGCTGATTACTTTTCATTATTTTTTCTGTGTAGTCTCGAGTGAGTGAAAATAACATAAATTTGAGTTGGTGAAACTTCATGGGTGAAAATTCAACACGGAGTAAAGGCAAGTACTCACCGGATTTTCGCATTTACTTATTTTTGGCTTCTTCCACGCAAGGGCGGATTTGAGTGAAAGGAACCGTAAGGTGAGTTGTTTCGCGGTTCCGTGTACTATTGAAAACACTCTAACCATGGCAGAGAAAGGCTCGTAGTAGCCATAGGCGGTGCGATAATACCTTGGTTGCAGAAGCGAGGAATTCCTTAACGATCGCTGAGGAACTCCGGAAATTCAATTTGAATAACAATTCCGGGCAATCCACCTCGCCTCGCCGGGCAATCCTCCTCGAGCGTTCGCGACGAATGTAGCCTGCTGAATTTTCCTCCTGTGTTCCAACGTGTCCAAATCCAGCAAACATCTACTCGTATATGGGGTAAATTATCTGGATCATCCACGGAAGATTGCGTAAAGCTAGCCGAACAAATCTTTTCTGCACTCTTTCAAGTCGTTACTTCAGGGACATCATACGACTGATGCGTTTTCTAGTAGGTCTGACTAGAAAAGAGTGATTTCAGACAGTGAGGATCTGTGAAATCACGCGCTATTTTGGAAATAAACTTAGTTGGCGATTGGCCTTTGTAATTATGGATGCGTAGTAGAGACGAAAATCCAGTTTTGGGTCCAAAAGAACACGAGATATTGACTTTATCGACTCTGCGTAGCGTATCGCCAGAATTATGTAGTTGAAGATGATCGGCTGTTTTGCGATGAAACGTCATTACCATACATTTAGCCACACTGATTGTCAATTTATTACGATTACACCATTCAACAAATAGGTCCAGAAATCTTTGAAGACGGTAACAGTCTTCAATTGTTTGAACCGTAACGTAGAGTTTGAAGTTATCAGCATATACGAGTTTGCATTTAGCTCCATATCGTTGCGCAACATTATTGAAGAACAGCGAAGTAATGGGCCCAAATTACTTCCTGATGAATGCCTGATTTGTTGACAAAATTTTTTGAGATACAGTTGTTCAGATTCACACGAGCGTTCTATTATTCAGATACGAATGCATCCACGACTTGAGCTCTGCTGATGCACCCGGCTTAGAAAGTTTACACAGCAAAATATTATGGTCAATCTTGTCGAAGGCAGCTTTAAGGCAGTGTAGAGGTGTCGACTTGTTTATTCTGTTCCATCGCTGTAACGCGTACTGGTGAAGTCCAGCAGGTTTGTCACAAGACCTTCCAGGAATGAAGCATGCTGATCTGTCGAAATGTATTTCTCGAGTTGAAGATGACCTGGTGTAGTATAATTTCGAATAGTTTCGAGCCGCAGATAAGACATGATGCCTGGTAATTTTTCATATCCGGCGGTCTCAGCTTTGAACACCGGAAAATGTAGGAATGCTTCCAAATGGCGGGAATTTGCCTTTAGAAAGGATCGGTTGAAAATTGCCGCAAGAGGTTTGGCTAAGGCTGCAGAACATTTGCAAAACAGAACGGCGGGTATGCCATCAGGTCCAGGGGATAAAGAACTCTTAAATTTCCTTGATGCTGCGATGACCATATCCTCTGTCACTTCAAACGTTGTTAAACTATGAAGTCAAAGGCACATCACCGGATGCATTCTCAGCTTCACTATCGCTTGCTTCAACGTCTTGAAAACTGACGCAAAGTGTTCCGCAAATAGTTCACTTGTCCCTGCGTTGTTCGTGGCTTCCTCTCATTGAGATACACGTTAGACGGAATGGTTGAGGTTCTTTACCGTTTAGAAACTCCAAAAGCTCCGAGGATTTCGTCGTAAATTCATCCGAACTTTGTTACATATGACTTGTACAAATAGCCATTCATACAAAATGCTGTACTTGGGCGTTTAAAATTTAGTTTATTCTTCCCGTTTTACCTTCTTAATTTGCGTTGAGCGGAATTCTCTCTTTTTCAACGGCGGCAACGGGTACTCAAGGAGGCTTCAAACGACGTCTCATGCGTGGCACATCTCGACTCCAGCCACTGAGTAATGACGCCACAGAAGCGTATAGTCATTTTGTTAACATCAGTGCACTCTAATATGTCGTTCCAATCCTCACTAGAAAGGAACTGTAGGAACATTGCGTAGTAAGTTTTCTTGTAATACAGTAGTATTACATCATTGTTTGCCGCCTCATCTGAATTTCTGACGAATGATGAATAGCGGTAGAGATAAAGGAAGGAGGTGATGGAATCAATTGGCAAGAGTGGTACGACTGACTCTTCAATTTCAATTGTGTTATCGACGTTATAGAACACAAGATCAAGCGTGCGTTGTAGCTCATTCGTTATGGTGTTGCGCTGACTTTGATTGACAAAATCCATTCCGTCAAGAAGGGCTGCACCAGCCGCATTAACGAGGATGTTTCTGAGATGCTGACCACGTGATCTACGTTAACCATTGTAATCGAGGTTGATTGAAGTCACCACAACAAGAACATCTGTCAGCTTTGTTGCATATTCTCTAATGGAAGCAACATGTGCCATAACACCCACATCTCGACTACGGTCGGAGGGATATACAACGGCCATATTGATCCCACACTTTCACCTCGCAGATACACAAACCTGTTCAAGCATTCTTCCATGTTCGTGAGATATCAAAGTACTAGAATAACGTTGCGCTACAGCGATTAAACACCTTCGAAACTCGTTTTATCACTGTTGCTGAACTACGGTCACAGCGATAAACATCGTACTCTGATCCGAAGAGCTGAATGGAGTTGATTCGTCGTCAAACCAGTCTCAGTCAAGAAAATCCATCAAACCCACTGTCAGAAGCAGCAGAAAGAGATCGTCAATTTTTGTACGCATTCTCCGAACATTCTGATAATAGGCCCATATGCGATCGTCAGGCTGATTTATCAACTGTCTTTGATGTGTGGCTTGAAGTTCGATCGAGTATCATCGCTCTGAATGAGCGGAATCAGGTCCCAAAGGTGTAATAAAATTATTGTACTTGCCGACGAGCAAGTTAAGCCCCTTCACCAAATCGAGCACAGGAACGGAACGGCTTGGCGGCTGGAATAATCGCTTCGCTGGAAAATTGGCAGAGCTCGACCGTGTCGGATGGCTGAGGCTTCAATATGCTTTGTGAAGAGCGTTCCGTCGTCGGTGACTGTGGAGGACCAGATGATTGCGGGTAATTAATCAGGAAATTCGCAGTCGAACTTTTCATCGTCGAAGAAGAACATTGGCTTGGAGCATAGCGTGCGTGTGGGCTGGAATTTGAACAGGTTTCAACGTACGGAGATGAGTCTATCTTGTCATTACTTGCGATGTAAGTGGAAGCCCCTCCACGATTCCGAAACACAGGAACGGAACGGCTTGGACGCTGGAACAATCTGCTTCGTTGCAAAATCAGGTGCTCGACTGTCGGATGGCTTGGGCTTCAGCATGCTTTGTGATGATCGTTCCGTTAGCGGTGACAGTGGATAACTAGATGATTGCGGGCAGTTGATCAGGTAATTGAAGTAAACTTCCATCGTCGATAAAGGTTGGCTTGGAGTATCGCACGCATGTGGACTAGAATTTGAAGAGGGCTCAACGTACGAATAGAATTCTATTTTTTTTATACTTGCCAGTGCAAGCAAGTTGGAAGCCCCTTTCACCGATTCCGAACACATGAACGGAACGGCTTGGATGGCTGGAACAATCTGCTTCGTTGCAAAATCGGTAAGGCTCGACTGTGTCGGATGGCTTGGGGCTTCCAGCATGCTTTGTGATGAGCGTTCCGTTGTCGATACACGAAGAGGTCTTATTGTGAGGGCGTTGTGGAAATTATCGGCGTCGCATCGGTAAGTTGCGTCGGTCGTCGATTCGTGGGATTTTGCAGTTCCAAAAATCCGCGCTCAATTTGTTTTGAACCCTAAAGTAAACTCCTTTAGCCAAACCGATGGGTCTAGCGCGTATTCCTTTAGCCTCACGTCAACACCTACTTTGAAGGAAATTAATGCAAATTGCTCAAGTCTGCATCCTGCGCACTAGTTTTCTCACATCGATGGATTCAGCATTCGGCAAACAACCTTTCACCAGCTCCTGGATGTCAGACTGAGTCTGGCTGAGCAATTCTGGATAAGTATATCCAGAACTTCTCAGGTGGCTTTGCAATGGTCTCAACGGCGAATTGTTCTTTTTCTATGGATTTAGTGCCAACGATTAACTTAGCATCCGGCCGAGACTTAGGAGTTTCCTTAGTATCAATTCCGCGAGGCCGTTTGATACTAGACCATGCTGACCTAATTTGATGAGCCCCGGATGAGTCTTTCAAATTAACCTTACTCGCAAATGACTTGGTTAACGCCTTCGTTTCTAAGAGATCATTCTTCAGTTCAGCTAAAGATTTCTTGATCTCTGACACACTGGTAACGATTTCGTTCGAAGAAATGCGAAAATTATCTTTGATGGTTTTCAGCTGGTCAATAAAATTATCACAAAACCATAGAATATTTCCTTGTTCGTTAACGAAGTCCATATTAGGCCGCTTCAATCCTACGCATTTAAGATGAGCAGCTTGATTACAGAAGCCACTACATTGCATAAACTCCAATGTTTTAACTTACTGATAAAATGTCTCGAAGACACCGTTACGCTAAATTGCATAAATGATTCAAAGTCTAAAGATCTTTTCATCGCTCACCAATGGGAGACAACTGAGCGAAGCAAATCACTTAGTAACCTAAAATGAGTGTTGGAACCACACGCTATTAGATAAGTCTTTTCAGACATAAGGAAAATTTAGTTCGCTATGAGTATGGAACTCTAATACGCTGCATGGGAGGCTTCATACTTTCTCTTCTCCCTCCCAGCAACTTGAAAGCAGAGTAAATAAAACAGAACACCTGATGTGTTTTGATGTTTGAGCTTGCTTCTGATATGTTTCCTAAAAACCAACATCAATTTTGCCACAGAATGTGAACTAAGTTCTCTTCTGAGATGTTCACCAAAATGGGCATATATGGGTATATGACCCATAGATCTGCCTTGGAAGGTTAAAGCTAGAATAAATAATAAGCTTATAAAAACACTCGAAAATTTTAAAACTATTTTCGGCTTTTTCGACACTTGCTCAAAAACACACTACCGTGCAACTGCCCCATAGTTCAACGTGATTGCAATTCTTGTTCGTTCTACACTCCGTTGTTTGGTCTGGATTTTCCTGGTCTGCCTTTTTCGCGCTATGCCAACGGCGGGTATTTCAATCATAATAATCAAACGCGATCAAATGGAGGCATTTTGCTTTCTGTGTCTGATACCATCAAAGACGGGTTGCAGTCATGGCATTGTTCCCAATCTGATGGAAAAAGCAAAAAGAAATCTATTTTCCTTTGTGAACTTCAGCGACATCGACGTCTATACGTCAAACGATGCCTCACTACTGCTGCTGTTCACGATGACGATGATGCCTATGCTGCTGTTGGCTGGTGGAGCCGGTGTCAGTCGTCTTGTGTTCCGGCCTATGTCTGACGATATCGTGCGCTGTTCGGAGTGGCTCGTCTCCCCAAGGCGCACGAGGCATCAGTGTCATCTTCCGGCCGGATGACAATCTGCTCAGGTTCGGGAGGCGACAAACCAGCCTAAAAGTAATTGAGTGACAATCTCCAGTGGGATCAGCTTCAGGATTCGATGCCGACGGACGAGAAGTTTGGTGGCGATTTGTCGATTTGTTTCTGTGCCGAGGCGTCGAAAACGGTTTCTTTACTGTCTTTACGGACTTAGGTCTTATTGGTGAAGCAGTTTGAATTTTGAAATCTGTGATGATTTGGAAATAATTCAAATCGATATTTCAAATAAATTTGACAATTTAATTGGGATTTGAAAACTGAAGGCAGAACTTATTTTTAGATTTTTGGAATCGAAAATACTATTTGAATGACACTGTCAGTAAAAGTATTGCCCAATTTTCTTATTTTAATATGACGTCTATGCTGTGAGATAATTCATTTTTAAATTTGAACGGAATAGGAACAAGGATGTGATCAAATGTAATGAATAAAATACGAATATTTTTAGCACTAACTACGTTTTATCGTTGATTTTCAGCCTCACATTCTCTCTATCACGAAGGATGTCACTCGACAGGAACTCAATATCGGTTTAGCTACAAAACTATTCTTCGTTCGAAGCAGTTCGAAATGTATGCATAGTGTCTTCGTCATCCTTTTAAATGACTATTCGTTCAAAAATCAATCGTTGCAAAGCTTCTGGAAAGTTCGTTTAGAAACGGCAGCATAGTTTTTCGATGCACAAACATGTTCTGAATGTTCTCGGTAACGAATACACCCAGGTTCAGTGATCTTGAAATTTAAATATCTTTTGAAAAGAGTTCAAACATACACGACGATATTTATTGATCTATTCGGCCAAATGACCTATTCGGCTATATTACCCTTTCGGCCAAATGACTTTTGGCTTAATGGTCTGTTCTGTTCGGCCAAACAATTTTCCGTCTAGTGGCTTTCGGCCAAATGGCATTCAGAACGGCCCCCCCTGCAATTTGAACTGAAATTTTATTGCATCCAACCATTCGTAGTTCGCAACACTATTATTTCGAAAACCGTCATATCCACGATACATGTTACCTGTGTCCGTAGTTTTGTAGTTTACTATCGTCTAATGATCGTTTTGCGTTTTCAGATGGATCACATAATTGTTACGCATAGCTCCGGTGTGATGTTTTGATAGAAGGAAAGAACGTTTAGAAAATCCCTTTTAATCTCTTTTAAAGTTAAACTAAATAATAATAATAAAGCTGCTCTGCCGAGGCTACTCGTTTCGGAAAGGAAATATCTTGATAGAATAGTTCTAAGCAAAATCATATCACTTTTGAGTAGTGCACAAAAACTTTCAACTGTAAATCACAAAGTATTCCAACTAATTATAGCGCATTGAACAAAGATCATCTTCAAAGTTGACTCCAGCTCACATCTCACCTTGCACGTGACCCGTTTTCGAGCCGCATCACCATTCAACACTCACGGTAGCACGTGTTCTGCACCCGTGCGTGGGCGCAGTGGTGCAGTGGCGAGTGGATGTACTCAATCCGAAGAGCGAATTGTCGTCGCCATCATCATTCTACAAAAGAAACATGAGCCCATTTACCTCCTCATTCGCACATTCGGTGCGCTTAACTTAAGAGGCACATAGATACGAACCAAAGAGTTTCAAAGCTCTCGTCGCGCCTCTGGAAATTGACGACGGTGAAGAGCAAAAAAGAATCCTGCTCCTTTTGTTCCGCAAGCACCAAGCGCGCCAAGCACAGTGATGACGAAGGGAAATGTTAAGAAGGTCACTTCTTTGAAAAGAAAAGATGGTAATTTTGCTGCTCTCGCGCTTAGCTGTAATGATGATTAAACCGCACACATACCGGTGTGAAACTACTGCTGCAGTGTCAGCTCTGCAGAATGGGTGAATTATTAGTCGGAAAACAAACAAGGTTCCAGAAAAGTGCACGGGAGGTCGAGCTGAAATGAAAATTTTCGGAAATGATCCTGATGAGTAATTTTCAAAAAGCGCATTTCACGCAATGCCAAATGAAAATGTTAACATTCACTTCAGTTTGTAAATTCTTGAATCTATGATTTAGAAAAATCTTCAAACAGGTTGATTAAACCATCTTATCCCACCTTCCAATTTTGAATAATGCTTCTTATGTCAAACATATGTACATAACAATTGCTGGATGGTGCTAGTGCACTGCATCGAAGACAACTAGCAGAGGAGTAAAAGGAGAGCACACGTGTGTTTCACATTGACTGAATCCACAAACGTCGACGACGATGACGACAAAGTTCTCCAACTGATCCAAAACGACTTGGAAGCTTTCGATTTTCGCGAGATAAGAGTATGTGATATGATATTTTCAATAATGGAGAAGAGTGGGATTATTCTGTTGAATTTTCTAAAAAGGTTTGTTTGAAAGTAAAAATTCATATCGGTAGATGGCAAATTTTGTGTATTTGACATGATAGGGAAGTATCTGGTTTTGGCCAACTTAGTGCCTAATTTGGCAACCCTGAAAAATACAGTTTTTACTTAGTTATTAAATTCTTAGCAGCTAATAACGTATTTGAAGATTTTTCAAATTACGTTGTTCAACAATGACTATTGGTACAGTACGCCAGCGTACTCTTTTGTATTGCAAATAATTACACAGGAATCGAAAAACAGAAAATGGAAAACCAAAACCAGAAAACTGAAAATAGAAAAACAGAAAATCAAGAATCAGATAATAGAAAAAGAAAACAGAGGAACAGAAAAACGTTATTATGATAATGCGTATGCGTAGGAGTCTTGTATTTTAACTCTAAAAATATTGTTCGCGGTTAGTTCTTTTCAGCAAATTGAATATCTTTCGGATGCTTGATTTGCCCAATCATTATAATATAATATATTATATCTTTTTTTGGACCAAAAGTGACGGAGACAAGTGAGATGGGAAAATTGTCGCGATGTGCTCAGATGACTAATAATGGAACACAGCAAAAACCTCGAATTCTGATGGATATTCCACAAACGTGACTTCTAAGTGGTTTTGTTGTAGGGGTTGTTACGCTTATCTAAATAGTATAAGGTTGTCGATTCGTTTGCCTTCAAAACGTGGATTTTTTTCGCAAATTTAGGCAATTTGTCAATTTCGGTTTCGGACAATTAAATTAAACAGTGCAATTAGGATAAAAACTAATTCTTATTTTAATCGATTTATTATTGCGTTTATTTTGCTATATGGATAATAACTCAGCCGTCTTAAACCGATGTTTGTAAATTCTGGTATCAATCGATCAACAAAATCTCGACTATTAAAAAGTTGATAAATAAGGCGCTTCACTTAAAAAAAATTCTGCCGTCCACTTAAAATCGGTAAGCCAACAATCCGAACATCGATCGCGTACAGGCATCAAAATCGTGCAACTTACGGGCTAGACTCTAATCCTCAGTTCAGAAAACTCGGAGACCAAATACGATGACCGCACAGCACCTGTTGCAACGATGATCGCAAAGAGAATCGTCGATTGGTCGTTGCCGCAGCGAAACCGCAGAAAGTATTTACATCATCGAATGGCATTGCCGACAGCAGCAGCACTCAAACGCAGTGGCGATGCTGAAATTTATTTTAAATGTTGGCGCCTTAGCGGGAATTCTCGAGTGGGTGGGGAGAACGTCAGCAGCAGTAAAGTGAAATTTTCTCTCACAAGATTCTGTTTGGTTTAAGTTACAAAAGAGTTATTAAATTTATTTTTTACCAATAAAATGTGCTCCAATGGGAAACTGAGAAGAGAAGAAGAATTCTAGAGAAGATTTATAGGAAATGCTCTTTCATGAATTTTCGGGAATTTCTCCTCCAATTCCTCTGGCACGCCCTTTGTGGAATCCCAACCAAAGAAGTTCAGTGAAATTTTTTCTACAAGAATTTTGAGTACCTCCTCCACCTCCTGGGGAATTGCTTAGCCCAGTCCAGATATCCTGGATAAATCCTCTATCGAGAGCACTGGAGAATTTCTCCCTTTTAAACAATGAGGAAATTTTGCTTCATAAATCCTTGCAAATGTCTTCAACATGTTTTTAATGAGCTCTTTCTTGTGAAGTTCTGGGGAGTTCCATCTTCAAAAATTTCCAGGCCTTATAAATTTTGCATTCTTTTGTCATGAAATGGTGAGTTGATATCCGGGAAGGAGCGCCAAACATAGCTCTGGTCCTCACAAGTTCCAATACTCACGCTTCCACGGGTCTTCCGGAGACAATTGACCGCCAGCTAAGGGTTGCGTACTTAGCAGGAAGTGTAGCCTAGGCACTGTTATCCTTCTGACATCAGCTAGAGTGAAAGGGTGCGTCCTGTGGGGTCTGCCTAGGATGTGGTGGGGTTTGAGCACTTCGAACAACTTTTTCATTTGCCATCCAAACCACCACCACCTCCGCATGATCTGCCTAGGATCCGACGTATAACACGCGTCAATGCCGAAGCTCCATCACTGCTAGAGTTTCAAACAGCCATCCAAAGCATGAAATCGAATAAAGCCTCAGGGGTCGATCGCATATCAGCCGAGATGCTCAAAGCTGACCCCATGACATCCGCTCAACTACTGCATCCCGACCAGTTAGTCATAACAAAATTTTATCACAATTATATCAATATGTGTTACAAATAACAAAACTTGCAATAATTTTGTTATAAATTCTCTGCCAAAGATGGAGGAAAGAAAGTTTCATGATCGTCATAACATGATTAGGGGAAGTGGGGGTAGCACGCCCATAGGGGTTAAAACGCGCCACCCCTGAATAAGGTTAAATATCCCCATTTTGATTATTTTCAATAGTCTATACGATAAAGCAATGAAAAATATTGCCATTGGATACATATATTTCATGATTTTTCTCTAGTTATACATGAAAAACTCGAAAAAACGATTTTTGCGTGTTTTGATGCAATTCTAGCTCGGTGGAATTTAGTCTTTCTGTCGCTGTTATACATTGATAAATTAATAATTGAGCCATGAGCCATGCTGCTTACTCGTGTTCTTTATGTTCCACACGAAATCGTCGTCAAAAATGGTTTTAAAACGATTTTATGGGCCTTCAAACTTCTGAGGTCGGTGTGGGGCATTACGCCCATGCTCATTTCGTATGACCGAAACAGCTGAAACATTCGGTTAATTGCCTTAATGTAGGCAATTAAAATGAAAATCAGTACGATAAGCACATGCGCTACCCATCCACTGGCGCATCTCACCCGCATGGTTTCAAAATCATTTTTTCGGGTGCTTTTAACCCTTATGCGGCCGACGGGGTACCCGTGTTCCTTTTTCAAATTCAAGTGGTGATATTTCAATGAATTTTTATAGCTGAAAGCTGAAACTCTGTGACATCTAAGAACTCCATAAAATGTAGCATCTGTGAGAAAATCACGTTGATACAGGGAGGAGGGACGTGGGAGGGGCATCTGATTTTTTACCACGTGGATGGCCGACAGGGTACCCGTGTTCCACTAAATTGATATTTTCATAACTTTAACAATTTTCAACCGATTTAGATAATTTTGACAGTTTTGGAAACAGAAACTCATATACTTTTTGCCCATAGTCAAGGTTTACAGCTTTTGTCCATGGTTATACAAGAAATCTTTGAAGTAAGAAGTAAGAGTCTACACACGTAACCGAAGGACTACCAACCAGTTTCGAATAAATTACATGCTCATTGCGCTTCTTAGAATAGTCGGTGTTCACAGTATACATTCTGGGTCTCCAAAAACCCCTGGAGTAAGGCCTAAGTCACCCAAAAATCCCTGAAATAAGATCTTATGGTCTGCTAACGTAACCAAAGGTCTATCGTGTAAATTTTAAAACGGTACATGCTCTTTATGGTGCTTAGCATATAATGCTTTCACAGTATATGTTCCGGGTCATCCAATGACCTTTTCTTAAAACATGTTTGCATTCCAAGTAGTTCTTGTTGCTGTCATTGATGCCAGGTAGTCTACGAACTCCATACAGTAAAGGTCTTCGGATCAATCTCCGTAATGGAGGCAGTTAACGAAGAATAAACCAGTTGCGTGACCCCTTCTTGGTATATGTTTGTATTCAAAGTAGTTCTTGTTGTTGTCGTGGGCTCCAGGTAGTCTACGAACTCCATAGAGTCAAGATCTATAATTAGGAAAGCTTTGATCACCGCGTGACTTTATCGAAATTAATTTATTGGCTTTTTTCGGTGATAATTATACTACTACTACTGTGGATCAACCTCAGTAACGGAAACAGTTATTGAAGAATAAACAAGTTGTGTGACCCCTTCTTGGTATTTGTTTGTATTCCAAGTAATTCTTGTTGTTGTCATTGGTTACAGGTAGTCTACAAACTACAAAAATTCAAGGTCTGTGGTTCAACCTCCGTAATGGAGGCAGTTAATGAAGAATAAACAAGCTGTGTGACCCCTTCCTGGTATATGTGTATATTCCAAGTAGTTCTTGTTGTTGTCGAGGACTCAGGTAGTCTACGAACTCCATAGAGTCAAAGTATGGGGTTCGACATTGGTAACGGAGGCAGTTATTGAAGAATAAACAAGTTGTGTCACGCCTTCATGGTATTTGTTTGTATTCTAAGTAGTTCTTGTTGTCATTGGTTCCAGGTAGTCTACGAACTCCATAGAGTCAAGGTCTGTGGATCAATCTTCGTAATGGAGGCAGTTATTGAAGAATAAACATGTTTTGTGACCTCTTCTTGGTATATGTTTGTATTCCAAGTAGTTCTTGTTGTCGTGGGCTCCATGTAGTCTACGAACTGCATAGATTCAAGGTCTGTGGATCAACCTCCGTAATGGAGGCAGTTATCGAAGAATAAACAAGTTGCGTGACCCCTTCTTGGTACATGTTTGTATTTCATGTATTTCTTGTTGTTGTTGTGAGTTCCAGGTAGTCTACGAACTCCATACAGTCAAGATCTTCGGATCTATCTCCGTAATGGAGGCAGTTATCGAAGAATAAACAAGTAGCGTGACCCTTTCTTGGTATATGTTTGTATTCCATGTAGCTCTTGTTGTTGTCGTGGGCTCCAGGTAGTCTACGAACTCCATAGAGTCAAGGTCGGTGGATCAACCTCCGTAACGGATGCAGTTATTGAAGAACAACTGGGAGGGATGGAAGGTAGCGGTTTTCCTCCAATACCTTTTCCGAACTTAATCTATTACATGTTGTGCATATGCATAATCGAGTTTCAGACATAGTAATTAATTTCCACTCCGGGTGGCTCAATACCCGGAACATAGGCAATTAACTTTGAATGTACTGAACTCGAAAGGCGATCTCTCTTCGCTTATGTGGTCGAGTTGGGATCTGACGACCAACTGGCCCAATCTCACACAACCCTACTTCATCGAACGCCGTTGGTGATGAAGCAAGTGTGTAGGAGCCAGATAACACTAAATACTCATCCTACTTGGTTGGCATTGTACAAAAACATATATGAGAGAGTTAGTTCTGAGAATGTATTGCGAGAGTTCGGCTACATGCCCGGTGCTGTGAATTTGGTTTCATCAGTACCCGCTAAGCTGCGGAGGACGACGGAGGTCCTTCATAGTTTAGTAGGGAAAACACCTGTCTAGGGTACTGGTTTCGTTGGATCAAACCCCACCGAAGTTCTCTAGATCAATCTCCGTAATGGAGGCAGTTGTCGAAGAATAAACAAGTTTTGTGACCCCATCTTGATATATGTTTGTATTCCAAGTAGTTCTTGTTGTTGTCTTGAGCTCCAGGTAGTCTATGAAATACAGTCAAGGTCGATGGATAAACCTCCTTAATAGAGGCAGTTATTTGAAAATAAGCAAGTTGTGAGACTTCTTTTGGGTATATGTTTGTATTTTAAGTAGTTATTTTCATTGTCGTGAGCTCCGTAATGAAGGCAGAGCAAAATACGTGAATGGAATCCGTATTTTTTGTCTAAAATACTTACAAATTTATTAACAGGTACTCATAAATGATTCATAATAAGCTACAGGCAGTGAAAGTTATTTCATGAAAATCTTTATTGTTTGGGGCAAATTGGGTCGAAAACGTGATAAAATCCGGTTAGGCAAAATCAGGGGTAGACAAAATCTGGGAGTGACAAAATCGGTTCAACCTCATCTGAGTGAATATACGCATTCCTAGTACAGTAGCCGTTCGATAACTGCAAAATGTTTACTTTTCAGTTATCGAATGACGTTCGATAACTGCAACGCCTTCGTCAAACGGTTGTCAATCGAACGTCAAATACAAGAAAAGTGCATCTAAATGTGCAGCGCAATGCAGCTGTCATTGAGTCTGACATCGGTTTGAGGTTTAGCGGTCTGATAACTGTAAAACTGTTGCAACTATCGAATTGCAGTTAAATGACTTGCAGTTATCGAACGTCTGCTGTAGTTTTTGTTTTTGCCATGGTACTAGGTAGTCTATGAACTCCATATAGGAATGATCTGTAGATCAACCCACGAACGGAAGGCTATTGATATATGTTTGCATTTCAAGTAGTTCAAGTTGTTGTCATTAGCTCTGCGCAGTTATTGAAGAATAAACAAGATGTGAAACCTCATCTTGATATATTAGCATTCCAAGTAGTTATTGTTGTCTTGTTGTTGTTGGTTCCAGGTAGTATACAAACTTCATTGATATCACTAATATGAAGTCTATGCTTTGAAAATGCAAAATGTAACTAAATTGGAACGATACAACTTCACGCCGAGAACGTGAGGGAAAAAACAGGCTAATATCGCAAAGATCATGTACCATATTAAAATTAGATTAAGGCCACTCCTCACGGAATCCAAGTTTCAAAGTGCTCGCGTTTTCGGGGGCACACCAATCGATACGGAGGCGGCGCACAACTGTATTTTTTATTGATTTAGCTTTGCTGCGTCGCAGCATGCGTGAAATAATAAAAATGACAGTTGTGCGTTGCTTCCGTATCGAGTGGTGAAAACGCGAGCACTTTGAAACATTCAAGGAGTGACCTTAAAGACCCTCTAGACATTCGTGTAAGCCTAGAAGTCTAACTCCATAAATTTCTAGGATGACCATTAGCATATGCCATGAACGCATTTTATTCATGGGCCCCAAAGGCATGTACCAAATTTAAAACAGGCTGATATATCTCTGGTGTAGATCCTAATGCCTTACTTCAGGGTTTTCTTGGATGATCATGAAAATTTAAAATGGGTGTATTCTATTCTACGTACTATAAATGGCATGTATAACTATTCAACTAGGCCGAAGGAACTCTGGTTACGCGTGAAGTTCTTGCTGTTCTCTTGGAGACCCATGAACATATGCAATGAAAGCGGTATATTGTATGTACCAAAAAGGGCATATGCCACTTTTGAAACAATCCGAAAGGTTACGTGTGAAGATCCTGAGGCCTATTTTAGCATTTTCTTGGAAGACCATAAACATATGCAATGGACGTATTCTATTCTATGTACCACAAAGGGCATGTACCACTTTTGAAACAAGCCAAAAGATCTCTGGGTACCCATGCAGATTTAAAGTCCTATTCCAGGGTTTTCTTGGATGACCATGAACCTATGCAATGGACGCAATCTATTCTATGTACCACAAAGGGCATGTAACACTTTTGAAAAAATCTGAGAGATCTTTAGTTACGCGTGTAGATCTTAAGGCCTTTTCCAGGGTTTTCTTGGATGACCATGAACATTTGCAATAAAGGCGTTCTATTCTATGTACCACAAAGGGCATGTACCAGTTTTGAAACAATCTAAAAGATCTCTGGATACGCGTGTAGACCTGAAGGCCTTTTCCAGGGTTTTCTTGGATGACCATGAACATATGCAATGCAGGCGCCAGAGGACTTATCCGAGAGATTTCTTCGATTGTTCAGAACATATGTAGTGATCACATTTGATTTCAAGATGCGCAAAGAGCATGTACCACTTTTGAGACAAGTCCATAGACCCATGGTTACGAGTGTAGACCTTAAGGCCTTACTCCAGAGATTTCTTGGATGACTCGGAACATATACTGTGAACGCATTCTATGCTAAGTACCACAAAGAGCATGTACCGTGTTTGAATTTGCATAATAGGCCTTTGGTTACGCGAGTAGATCTTTAGGCTTTACTCCAGGCTTTACTCGGATGACTAAGACTTCATTTCAGGAATTTTGCATTACCCGAAGCATATACTGTAAACACCTTCAATTCTAAGAAGCGCAAAGAGCTTGTAGCATATTTGAAACTGGCTGAATGGCCTTTGGTTACGCGTGTAGACTCTTAAGCCTTACTTCAAAGATTTCTTGTATAACCATGGGCATATGCTGTAAACTTTGACAATAGGCAAAAAGTATATGAGTTTCTGTTTCCAAAACTGTCAAAATTATCCAGAATATCAATTTAGTGGAACACGGGTACCCTGTCGGCCATCGACGTGTGTTTTTTTGTTGGCCGCATAAGGGTTAAAATCAAATTCCTGTGCAATAAAATGGACAATTAGATATCTGTTATCGGTAGTCAGTCGCAGATATGCTGTTCTTCAGTATGCGCTGATGAAAACTGGCTGAAATGGTGGTTTTTATTGATAAAAATGGCATTTTCCTTAACGTGGGCGTCCTACCCCCAGTTCCCCTATAACATAATGTGTTATGTTTATTTCTACCGAAAAAAAAATTGCCTACATTTTTGGTAGATAGGAATTGGAAAAAAACGAAGGTACCACCTACAGTATAACTCGAACCTACATTCAAAGTTGAGCCAGCTGGACAAAGTTAATTGCCTACATTATGGATAATCAGAATCTTTTCAAGAACATAATTTGTTACAGTACTAGCTATTTTCACCACTTTTCATGTAACACAACGAGTTATATTTTTGTTCAGTAAATAACATATTTAGTAATGTTTTTGTTAAAACTAGAAGAGATTTTGTTACAATTTTTGGTATTTTAACTACTAATGGTACATGTTTTATAACAACCGCTGTTATGAAAAACTATTGTAACAGAATAACAAGGTCTGATATAAATCTGTTACTATCTACTGGTCGGGATCGTTTATTTAGTAATATCTGGGACACCGCAACTTTCCCGGTTGACTGGATGCAAGGTATCTTAGTGAAGATGCTCAAACTGTGTGCGATAACTGGCAAGGCATTATGTTGCTGTGTACCGTTCTTAATTTTTTATGCAAAGTTATCCTGGTCCGGATTCATAAGAAGATCGATGCTACTCTCCTCTACATGTCAGGATCGGCTCACAACAGCGTTTGTTCTCCATGTTAGGGGCGGCTAATCATCGTCCGAGTGCCAGCGAGGGACTCTAAGTGAAACTGTGCACCATGGTCCACCGGAAATAAGGAGGAATGGTCCTCCGGAAATTTAGGGGGTTTGGTGTCAGGCCCTGCAAGCCAGCCTTTAAAAATCATAAGCAACGAACAATCAACAAGAGAGTACGGACCGGAACCATCGGCGAAGACCACTGCGACGAAAAGGGACTAGCGGTTGGAAACTCGGTTCGTGGAACTGCAAATCTCTCAACTTCATCGGGAGCACACGCATACTCGCCGATGTGCTCAAGGACCGTGGATTCGGCATCGTAGCGCTGCAGGAGGTTTGTTGGAAGGGATCAATGGTGCGAACGTTTAGAGGTAATCATACCATCTACCAGAACTGCGGCAACACACAAGCTGGGAACAGCTTTCATAGTGATGGGCGATATGCAAAGGCGCGTGATCGGGTGGTGGCCGATCAATGAAAGAATGTGCAGGTTGAGGATCAAAGGCCGGTTCTTCAACTTCAGCATAATCAACGTCCATAGCCCACACTCCGGAAGCACTGATGATGACAAGGACGCATTCTACGCGCAGCTGGAACGTGAGTACGACAGCTGCCCAAGCGACGACGTCAAAATCATCATAGGAGATTTGAACGCTCAGGTTGGCCAAGAGGAGGAGTTTAGACCGACTATTGGAAAGTTCAGCGCTCACCGGCTGACGAACGAAAACGGCCTACGACTAATTGATTTCGCCGCCTCCAAGAATATGGCCATTCGCAGCACCTACTTCCAACACAGCCTCCCGTATCGGTACACCTGGAGATCACCACTGCAGACAGAATCTCAAATCGACCACGTTCTGATTGATGGACGGCACTTCTCCGACATTATCGACGTCAGGACATATCGTGGCGCTAACATCGACTCTGACCACTATCTGGTGATGGTTAAATGTTCGGTACCGACGACCGCCGCGGTACGACCTAGAGCGACTGAAGCAACCTGATGTCGCCACTGCATACGCGCAGCATCTCGAGGCAGCGTTGCCGGAAGAGGGTGAGTTCGATGGGGCCCCTCTTGAGGACTTCTGGAATACAGTCAAAGCAGCCATTAACGACGCAGCGGAGAACAACGTCGGGTATATGGGTCGAAGTCGACGGAACGATTGGTTCGACGAAGAGAGCAGACGGATTCTGGAGGAGAAGGACGCAGCGCGGGCGGTCGCGCTGCAGCAAGGTACCCGGCAGAACGTGGAACGTTATAGACGGAAGCGGAGACAGCAGACCCGCCTTTTTCAGGAGAAGAAACGCCGCCTGGAAGAAGCGGAGTGCGAGGAGATGGAACAGCTGTGCCGTTCTCAAGATACACGCAAGTTCTATCAGAAGCTCAACGCATCACGCAAAGGCTTCGTGCCGCGAGCCGAAATGTGCCGGGATAAGGATGGGAGCATCTTGACGGACGAACGTGTGGTGATCGAAAGGTGGAAGCAGCACTACGAGGAACATCTGAATGGCGCTGAGAGTACAGGCAGTGAAAGTCAAGGCAGCGGAGGAGATGACTACGTCAGTTCAGCGGACGATGGAAGCCAACCAGGCCCCACCTTGAGGGAAGTTAAGGATGCCATTCAACAGCTAAAGACCAATAAAGCAGCTGGTAAGGATGGTATCGGAGCTGAGCTCATCTAGATGGGCTCGGAAAAGCTGGCCACTTGCCTGCACAAACTGATAGTCAGAATCTGGGAAACCGAACAGCTACCGGAGGAGTGGAAAGAAGGGGTTATATGCCCCATCTACAAAGGCGACAAACTGGAGTGTGAGAACTTTCGAGCGATCACCATCCTTAATGCCGCCTACAAATTGATATCCCAGATCATCTTCCGTCGTCTGTCACCATTAGTGAACGAGTTCGTGGGAAGTTATCAAGCCGGCCAACGCACCATCTGTTCGTTGATTTCAAGGCGGCATACGACAGTATAGACCGCGTAGAGCTATGGAAAATTATGGACGAGAACAGCTTCCCTGAGAAGCTTACCAGACTGATCAAAGCAACGGTGGATGGTGTGCAAAACTGTGTGAAGATTTCGGGCGAACACTCCAGTTCGTTTGAATCGCGCCGGGGACTAAGACAAGGTGATGGACTTTCGTGCTTGTTGTTCAACATTGCGCTAGAAGGTGTCATGTGGAGAGCCGGGTGTAACAGCCGGGGTACGATTTTCAACAGATCCAGTCAATTTATTTGCTTCGCGGATGACATGGACATTGTCGGCCGAACATTTGCAAAGGTGGCAGAACTGTACACCCGCCTGGAACGTGAAGCAACAAAAGTTGGACTGGTGGTGAATGCGTCAAAGACAAAGTACATGCTTGTGGGCGGAAACGAGCGCGACAGGGCCCGCCTGGGAAGCAGTGTTACGATAGACAGGGATACCTTCGAGGTGGTCGAGGAATTCGTCTACCTCGGATCCTTGCTAACGGCTGACAACAACGTTAGTCGTGAAATACGAAGGCGCATCATCTGTGGAAGTCGGGCCTACTACGGGCTCCAGAAGAAACTACGGTCGAAAAAGATTCGCCACCGCACCAAATGTGTCATGTACAAGACGCTTATAAGACCGGTTGTCCTCTACGGACATGAAACATGGACAATGCTCGAGGAGAACTTGCAAGCACTCGGAGTATTCGAGAGACGGGTGCTTAGGACCATCTTTGGCGGTATGCAAAAAGACGGTGTGTGGCGGCGAAGAATGAACCATGAGCTCGCCCAACTCTACGGCGAACCCAGTATCCAGAAGGTAGCTAAAGTCGGAAGGGTACGATGGGCAGGACATGTTGCAAGAATGCCGGACAGCAACCCTGCAAAGATGGCGCTCGCTTCCGATCCGGCAGGTACGAGATGGCGTGGAGCGCAGCGAGCGAGATGGGCAGACCAGGTGCAGAACGACTTGGCGAGCGTGGGGCGTATCCGAGGATGGAGAGATGCGGCCTCGAACCGTGCATTGTGGCGTCAAATTGTTGATTCAGTGTTATCTGTTTAGATGTTAACTAAATAAATGAAAAAAAAAAGAGATTATTATTAATTAAAAAAAAAAAATTCAACGAAGTTGAACGGAGAAATTGTTATGGAATGCATATCGACTGTTGTTGAAATGGTGTGCTCTAAAAAAAACCTCCTTCAGTAATATTAGTTTGTCATAAAGCACGGCGAAGAATTAGAGTTTTCACAGAAGATTTGAAAACTACGTTACGTCAAAAAGGAACGTTTCAAATGGAGATAATTGACCTCCAATGCAGCAACGTGCTCAAATCTAAATTTCAGAAAGACTCGTAAGATATTTTCTCTTCCCAGAAGTACATATCTGTGTGGACAACTCTCATCTATAATGAAAGCAGTAAATAGTAATTGTTGATCTTCATTATCTGCTTGCAAATTCGATTGAAAAAATATTATTCAAACGTAATTAAATCGTGTTTAGTCTTTTTTAAACAATTTAAGTCATTCTGTAAAACTAAATGCCATATTTTGCTTTAGGTATTTTGAAAATGTATGAAAAATATATATCGAGTATTTTTTGGCCCGCCAGCAAGTGGCCATTCTGGAAATTGGCCCGTGGCTTGAAAAGGTTGGGCAGGCCTGTTGTAGAACAACGACTTGCAGGGAAAACAGTATTTGAGCTTTTACGAAAATCACTTTTACGTGGTCAAAACGTGAACGAAACGAATCGAAATGTTATAAGACTCTAATTTTATGGCCCCGGAACCGCTCAGTTCCTGAAGGAAACTGGCTTAAACCCCTAGCCGCTTTCGAGGGAGGCTTTCGTGAGCGTGAAGAATCTAACCATGAAACTATAATACACTGAATTCAGTTTTTATTACAATAAAATATTTACTTTTTTTAATACTTCACTCTAATAAAGTATTTTTAAAAAATACTACGGTGGGTGGTAATAATTCGGACGTTGGGAGGTCGGGCGATGAAGCAGCCAACGAGAGGGCTGAGGGTTATGTCCCCGGTAGGCCGCTGATCGATAATTCCGCCAAAATAAACAGTAGGTCGACAGCAGGGTGGTATATATCGGGTGGTCCAAACGGACGAGTTTTGCGAGTGTTGGTGAGTGTTTTGCCGTTGCAACGGAAAAAAATCATCGAAAATTTGCCATAAAGAAACCGAATCAGCTGTTGTTTACTTTCTTGAAGTAACAAATTTGAGCAAAATGTTGAAAATTTTCAATGAAGGGATGTGTTGTCAGCCTAAATACGACGAAATCTTAGTACTGCATGAGAAAAATTTTGTGCAATACTTCAATTTCGAAGGACATTTTTTCTTTGTTTTGGTTAGTTGCCATAAGGAAACCGAATCGTGAACATTTTGCCATAAGAAAACTGAAAAGTTCACTGTGTGAGTTCAAAATTCACCGAGCTCGGATTACCAACACAACTACACATTTTCCCACCCGTAATGTAGAGCCCTGGGTTGACAGTAGGTCGAACGGTGATGCGGATAGAGAGCTACGGAGCCAGCAGGGCTCTACATTACGGGTGGAAAGATGTGTAGTTGTGTTGGTAATCCGAGCTCGGTGAATTTTGTACTCACACAGTGAACTATTCAGTTTTCTTATGGTAAAATGTTCACGATTCGGTTTTCTTATGGCAATTTACCAAAACAAAGAAAAATTTCTGTCGAAATTGAAGTATTGCACAAGATTTTTCTTATGCATTACTAAGATGTCGTCGTATTTATGCTGACAACACATCACTTCATTGAAAATTTTCAACATTTTGCTCAAATTTGTTACTTCAAAAAAGTAAACAACAGCTGATTCGGTTTCTTTATAACAAATTTTCGATGAATTTTTTCCGTTGCAACGGCAAAACACTCACCAACACTCGCAAAACTCGTCCGTTTGGACCACCCGATATATACCACCCTGCGGAGCCAGTAGGCTTTCGTTGTCGGGAAACTGGCAGCCGGACGGTGAAGTAGCCGACGGATTGTTACGAAATGACGTTGTGGTTGGCCGAGAGAAGAACAGTGCTGATGATGATGATGTGTGTGTGTGTGTGTGTGTGTGTGTGTGTGTGTGTGTGTGTGTGTGTGTGTGTGTGTGTGTGTGTGTGTGTGTGTGTGTGTGTGTGTGTGTGTGTGTGTGTGTGTGTGTGTGTGTGTGTGTGTGTGTGTGTGTGTGTGTGTGTGTGTGTGTCTGTGTGTGTGTGTGTGTGTGTGTGTGTGTGTGTGTGTTTTTTTTTTTACAAGGGTTAAAGGCCATCAAAAATCTGCGCGACAGACACCTCGAGCATCCACACTATGCTCGAAGGCGAACAGGGATTGGCTCCTCCGACCTGCTAAAATGAGCCTCCCGTATAAACCCGGGTCCCTTATCTTCCTTGTCTCGATCACCCCGGGACCACGGGATACTACGACTGCTTCGGGGGGGGTATACCGGGCTGTGCTCATGCACTTGTTCTAAGCTTCCGGCCCCTAACTAAGACTAGTTCGCTGACTGGCTGGCTGATCTACTACTACGTTGTCTCGATCCCTCAAATCCTCCTGACTCCCCCGGCGTCGAGGGTTGTCCACCAGTTCCAGTTAAGGAAACTTTCGCATTGATGGTGCCCTGACTACCGGCGGCTATCGCAGGGACGCTTGTGTGTGTGTGTGTGTGTGTGTGTGTGTGTGTGTATGTCATCCTCTATCCCTCACCCAACTGGGGGTGTTGGTCAAGTAGTACTACGAATAATTTGATCATATCTCATGCTCCGCAATGGTGTCCTTTATGTTACGAAGATTTGTACTACAAAAAGGATTCACCCTGAAGCAAGAAGTTTCTTCAGGAAGTGTAGGGAATGGGATGTACTAGTAATTCATAACAGGTACAGCAAAACTTCACAAGGACGCCCGTATTCGCACTACCTACTTAGGGAATAGCAGGTCGAGTAGAGACACCGCTGCTAACTAAAGCGTGAACCGGATGCCTGGGACCAGTGCTGTCATGGCAAATTATGAGCTGGTTACTCATACATTTAAAATTTTGCGCCCTTGGAAAATCCGCCCATCAAACTTTATTGATTTGAAAATTGCGCCCCACCCTAAATGTGAATAAATTCAAATACTTATTCTAGATCAAACAAAACACGTAATACCACCAGTGTAACACCAGATATTAGTTTGATGCGTCATATACATCTGCATAAACAAGAATTCATATGCAAAGTATTGATGGTTTGGGTTTGAAATTAAGTTCAATTGGCATGTTAGAATGAAAGTGAAATTCTAATGAAATAGGATCTTCAAAATATACTTTGATGGAACGGAACTCCTATAGTTTTCAAAATACCAATGAAATTTCGCTTTCTAAACTCATTGAGTGTAATGCATCGTATTATGATTTTTACAGGTTTATGTGCCGACTCCTTTCAAAAACAATTATGTTGATGAGTAAAACATTGATCGAAATTTCAACTGTACTTTGTATTGAATATTTCATTATTTTTTTTCTTGATTACTCCGCCCTCTGTCCAAGTCAAGTTTTTATTGTCTATTTAAAACGCCTCCATTTAATACCAATGCATTTTTATCTAAAAAATAACGGAATGTAGAGTTAAAGTTTACCATATCCCGCTATTTTGAATATCTCTTAATTTCTAACTTAACAACTTAACATCGTCTCAAAGCTTGTTGGATCAATTTTGTAAATAATCGCTAAATTCTTAAAAGTTCTTAAAAGCAAATCAATGGAAAAAAATACTAAGACAACCTCCACTAACTTGGTATGCTTCATAGAGACATAGGACTCCAAGATGATTTACATACGTTTTTATGTAAATAAAGTACGTTTTAGTTTAATATTTTTTTTAGACAAGAGCTTGTTGTGCAATAAATAATTTAAGCAGAGATTGTCGATATGGTGAAGATCACTATTTTATAGTGACGGCATTTTCATACTTTCGTCCTAGAAGTTAAAAAAGGTTACCACTATTTAGAATATATCAGAGTATACATAACCGAATCGGCTCATACAAAAATCAAAATACATTTTTCAAAATAATGTTTCACTCATAATTTTATAGAAAACTCTTACTTAATTTAGAGGTCCTACGCGCCTCGAATTGGTGACATACAAAATGCCTAACTTTGACAAACTAGCCTTTCTAATTACCTCATATCATTAAAAAAATTCTAAAGTAAATTCCGCCCACTTAGAATGCTTTTATAAAGGATCTTCAAACCAGTATCGAAACTTCTGAAGATATTTTCATCAATTTGCAATGCTTTTAGGAAAATTTTGCTTGTTTTCACACTCCTAAGCTTTACTTCAGTAACAGTTTTACGCCCATGTGTTTTGGACGTTTAAAATGCTTCTGGGTAACTTCAATCGTCTAGTCGCATGTGCTGAGAAATGTCGATTTGATTCCTACACTAGTAAAAAAGACAAATTTGTTATCGTGGTGTGTCACGGTAAAATGGCTTAAATTTTAATTTTAAATGTTCAACAATCGACCAAAACAAACTATTCACTATGAATGCCTTAGAGCAATTAAATTGTACTCCAATTGCTACTGAGGCCACCCTCATATAACTCACAAGACCGCCCAACTCACAATGAAGGTCTCAGAGTAACCAGTCAACTCATTATGAAGGCCTCAGAGTAAATCAAATCTATGTCCGCCCACTCAAGGGACTCAGATGATCACTCATTTCACAATGAACACCTATGGCTCAGAGTAATCAAATTGTACTCAAATTGAATCTGTGTCCGCCTTCATGGGACTCAGATGATCGCTCGTTTCACTATGAAAGCCTCAGAGTAGCCGACTTGTACTCAAATCAAATTCATGTCCACCCACATGGGACTTAGACGATCACTCATTTCACTATGAGGACCTACGAGTAACCAAATTGTAATCAAATCGAATCTGAGTCATGCCCTCATGGGACTCTAGCGAGGGCTCAAGACACTATGAACGTCTCAAGGCAACAGTTTTGAACTCAAATTCATGATGTATCCGCCCTCATGGGACTCTGGCGAGCGCTCAATTCACTATAAACGTCTCAGAGTAACAATCTTGTACTCAAATTAATGTTGTTTTTCCCCTTATGGGACTCTGGTGAGCGCTCAATTCACTATGAACGTCTCAGTGCAACAGATTTAGACTCAAACTTATGCTGTGTTCGCCCTCATGGGACTCTGATAAGCGCTCAAGTCACTATTAACGAATCAGAGTAACAATTCTGTGTCCGCCCTTATGGGACTCTGAGGGCACTCAATTCAATAACAAATTTTCAAAACGACTTATCTGGTTTTGTAAACAAAGATTCAAACGCCGGTTTGACGAATCTAATGGCACTCCCACAAACCTACACCATCAACAGGTAGCAGAAGCCTTCACCTACGTGTAGATGGTGATGGTTAGCGTGGAAGTGCCATCAGATTCGTCAAATCGACGATTGATCTTTATTTACAAAAGCAGATAAGTCGTTATGGAAATTAGGTATTGAATTCACTGTGAACGTCTCAGAGTAACAATTTTGTACTCAAATTCATGATGGCTCTCATGGTACTCTGGCGAGCGCTCAAGTCACTACGAACGCCGCGCCCACGCAAGGCATCCAGTATACTCGCCCAGGAACAAAAACGAACAGTGGGTAATGTCTATTGGAACGTACACACGGTCAAGCAGTTCGACCAACATTGACTCCACCTCCCGTTTATTCAAACATTCATCAATTTTTATCAACACCGACACGAACAATCAATTTATTCGACCAACAATATCACACACGAACGACCGAAGCACCAACTCGAGCACCAACCATCAAAAAATATATGGGGGTTTGTGCAACTTCACTACAAATGCTCAAACATGTTCGGCGAACCTTGACTCCACCCCGACAACTCAAACCAAAATCAAACCGTTTTAATTTTTCCAACCGAGCCGCCAACTGTCAAATGGTTGTTCGAACAACTTCACACACGTTCCAACAAAGCAGCAACCGAAGCGTTTTCTTGGGGGTGGAGTCAATGTTCGTCGAACTGCTTGACTGGTGTGTACGTAGCATATGACATAACCGCTAAGTGGACGTAGGACTTGACTTGACCATGCCTTTAAGATACATAATATGTCCAAATTTATCACATCAACTATTTTGGATAAATAATCGGCGTTGCATTCCATTCCTTGGCAAAATCTTCTCATCAAACCGACACAGAAATCAAATCTACCTCGAACAAGAATCATCAAAAAAAAATCAGGAAGTATCTGGCAACCTTCTCAGGACCGTCTGAAATAAACCACAAGTTGGCTCAGCAGAGGATGTAGACTGTATCTCAGCCCTTCCACTGAAGGGCCCTCTAATCCGTGCGATAGCGACTGGAGGAGAACATTATTTTTAACGCTTAGAGCCTTGAAAAAGGCTGTTTGCTTCGGCTAAGTGCAAAAAGTAAGAAAACGATCTTTTCTAATAACCGCGAATTTCTAGTGGTGGTATAAAAAAGACTGAATGCTCTGCGAGCGAATGCACTTTTCTTTTACACCTTATTTTGAATCTTCTCTGCTTCCCAATTGGTGGGCCAATCAGCTAGTGTCTTGTATCCCGCTTCTTTGTCAGCCAAAGCGTCATCATCATCAACGCGTTCGAGAAGGGCTTCTTCTTTTTTACGCTTGTTGCTCGCTGCTGGCGTCTATTTCTAACCAGGACTTTTCGCTTGATACAGGCCAAAAAGCCGGGCAAGCGAGCTTAGAATTGCAGTTCAGGTGGGAAGTAGGGTGTTCTTTTCTGAGACAACATTGTTAGTAGTAGAAGAAAGGAAACACCCGGACATGGGATTTCGAATGATAAGATTTAGAATTGGTGACATGGGACGATCGTTCAGTCACGTGCGCTTTGTGTGTGTGCGGTCAGTAGCAAACAATGTTTATCTAGATATTTCTTGATCAATGCCAAAAAATCCAACATTTGATGAAAAATCGATTGATAGTTTATTAATGTTTTAGCTGTAATCGGTGTTTTCTTTATCCAAATAAGATTATGTGAGAGATTTGGACATCTTATGAATCTTTAAAGGCATGGTCAAGCGAAGTCCTTCGTCCACTTCGCGGTTAAATCAGAAAAATTATCCACTGTTAGTTTTGACGCTATTTATGAAAATCACGCATAAAATTTTATCTCCAGAATATTGGATTTGGCACCCAAGTACAATTTCTATCCCGAAGGGTATTGAAAGCATTGATATTGATCTCTATTATTGGCTCTCTGAAGAACCGTTTGTTTTTTGGACATACATGCTGCATCATGTGGCTTTTCTTCAGCCTGTCTCGGCTCAGCACCGATGCCGGCCGGGCTGGGCTCGACTCTGCTGCTGCTGCCGGTATCTGCTCAGCATTGCTGCTTTGTCGGGTCTGTAGGGTGGACTGCTGATGTGCTGGCTAGGTTTCGGATGATGATGGTCGCATCGATGGTGACGAGCCGAAAAAGCGGTCGGTACAGACTTCATTCCCTATTAAAAGTGCTGTTCAATCAATGATGCAGTTGCTTCGCTTGTCCCGGTCAGAATGAAAGGAAAAAATCGCGTTGCGCTATTTTATGGCTTCTCGGCAGACCCAGCGGCTGCTCATTCGCTGGTGTCTGCACCAATCAGAACGTGGTAATGGAATGATGCAAGATTATGCGGTACCCATATTTATAGGTTCCCTTGTGCTCAATGTTTTTTATTGAAAACAGTTTCATTCCTATGAAACAAGTTTTTCGGGTCTTATCAAGCATGGACATGAAAGGCATACTTGAAATCTGTCGATTGAGGGGCTTACCGCAGAAATTCGTCCACTGAGACGAACGCTATTAACGTTTAAAATCTTTCAACACAGCGTAACGCGGCCGATTTAAATATTTTGAAATGACACCCGGTATAGTAAAGAGAGACGTAAGTCCTACGTCAAAAAAAAAAACAAAAAACGTCATTATAGACGGAGTAGTTAAAAACATAATGGCGTCTAGAATAAATAAATAGTACGAACTTTGGTAACATAAATGTTTCGATAGCATTTATAACATCTTCATACGTTACTTCAAATTCATTTTTACAAAGAAATAATAAAAATCTCCGCAGGGCAGCTGCCGCTTGAAGAATAATGGTATGAAGTCTTCGTTCTTCGCTGTGGTCATGGCGATTTGGTTGCACGACGGAAGCTAACGTTGTGCGCGTCATTGACGATGCGTCGAGTAGCAATGAAGACAATAAATCTCGTCGCAACTGCGGTTTTTCTTGCTGCGACGATGACTATTGTCAGGCCTGTCCCTGTCGCTGGATGTTGGTTCTCTACCGACCGCTCAAGATAAAATTTGAGCAGGAACTGAGCTGAGCCATGATTTTATCATTATATCAGAACTCTAGCCGAAGCTCCGCCCCTTTGATGAATAAGACCATTGAACATCGTTTGCTCACTGCTATTCGTGGGTAATTAAAGTGACAAAACATTTCAAAATTATTATTTTCTAAATAATAACTAATGAATAAAAGAGTTCACTATCAAAATAATTATATATGGGACATTCGAAGTATTTTCAATGCCATAATTGCCAAAAAGAGATGAACTATAGCATAGGAAATCCACCGAAGCTCCGCCTTTTTGATGAATAATACCATTATAAATCAGCTGATGGCTACACCTTTACATTGATCAATAAAGCGAATGATCTCTTCATTACAGCATTGCAACTTAAGCCGATGTTCCACCTCTTCGATGAATACATCGCAAAACATTTGTTGGTTCTACCTTTACGTTGACCAACCAAGCAAAAATGATTTGTCACATATATAGTATATAGTATAGTATATTAACAACATGGTCCACTTCGAGAATCCCCATATATTGGGCAACAGACAGCACATACACAACATCTTGGGTTACCAAAGATGACTAACGCCTAAAAATGATTGCCAGGGGTGCGATAATTGCAAATATTACACTAATTTTACAATTTTTGAAAATTTTTATTACATTTTTCAACATTTCATTTTTAAACTAAGATTCCAAAATGGAATAATGTGATGATTTCCAGCACATTATTTCGACATGTTATGCTGCACATTGAATTATACGTTTAAGCAGCCCTCGCAATGTCTCTTCACTACATTGCTTGTCTTTTGTGATACCGCGACGCTACTGCGTACTCTTCAAATTAGCTAGAGTGGTAATAGTGGTATTAGAGTATACTTGCTGAAACACAAAATCACGTTAACCGAGAATATTCAAAAGCTTTATACCAACGTTTGAAAGTTACACAAAATTCAGTAGCTATTTACCTATTTACATCAACAAACAAATCAAATTTTAAATTGAAATATTTAGACTCAAAACAGTGAGAATTTTTGGAATTCTAATGGAGAAATTTCAAAACATTTCGTTGTAATCTTAGAATAAGAAACGCATTTTCTTTTGTCGTGAGCGAAGAATACAGAATTTTGTAACAATTCATCGCCATGAACGCGAATTAATAAAATTGTCACGCAAACGCTCTCTAATTAGTTGATTGTACTACATTTTCTAAATGATTCTATTGCGAAAAACTCTTTAGTAAGTATATTAGTGGTTCTGAAAAGATCCATTCACACTGTTAGATGTAAATTTCCTCTTGAGCGGTTCAACTGGGAGTTTATGATTGTTTAAAACATTATGAATCGATGTCTGCAGGAATACCAAACGCTTAACCGCTGCTGCCATCGGCCGAGAAAACTTTATCAGTAGTGTTGTCGTCGACACTCTATCGTCACACACCGCCGTGCCGCGCTTACTTTTGGCTTCTCGACAATGCCGGGCTGAAATTGCCGATGATGGTGACGATTCTGCCCTTAAAATGCTTAGGCTTGCGAATGCGTGGCTGAGACGATGATGCAACCGTTCAAAAATCCGACGATACGCTGCTGTTATTGCTTTGCCAGTTTCGGTCAGATTGAGAGGAAAAATTCGCGCTGCGCTATTTTATGCCTTCTTAGCAGACCTAGCGTGAGCTCATTCGTTGACGTCTGCACCAATCAGAACGTGGTAATGGAATGATGCAAGAATGATGCGGTACCCATATTTATAGGTTTTCGTGAATTCAATGTTTTGCTTTGAAAACAGTTTTAGGCCTATTGAAACAAGTTTTCGGATATTATCAAGCATTAATATGAAAGGCATACTTGAAAGCTGTCGATTGAGGGGTTAACTGCAGAAATCTGTTCACTAGGGTAAAAGCTATTAACGTTTAAAATCTTTCAACACAGCGTAACGCGGCCGATTTAGAAATTTTGAAATGACACCCGGTATAGTAAAGAGAGACGTAAGTCCTACGTCAAAAGTTTTGAATCCTACGCCCCCCTCGGATTGTGTCTTATGGTGAGAATATCAATCTCTCAAAATTTCTGCAAAATTTCTGATTAGATATATATAGGAAAATACACCTCCGACATCCTTCGATTTGGAAATTGGTTCTGATCGCTCGATTGTTGGTATGCTCCAGAACAATTTCACAGTACATTGTACGATGATTAAATGAACTTTGCTATTTTTGAACATTTAATATGAGGTTTGAGACATGCAATTTATCGATGTTACAACGGTTGAATTACCGTAGTAAATGCGCTGTGAGTTAAATTAGCTGAAATTTTGAGAGGTTATTACGTCAATCATGATATCATGGGCAGTACTGTTCACATTTTACATGTAATTGAATTTTAGAAATTTGTTTCATTCCACCCGATGATATCAGAAACAGAAAAAGTAAACCACGTAACGATAGCAGTTCGATGGGGAATTAAAAATTGGGTTAAAGGGGTTTATCTCAAAATTATGACATATGCCTTTACCAATGATTATCGGACTGGCTAATATTTCTGTACTTGATACATATCTTTTCTTTAGAATATTTATTTTGTTTTGCGTTTAGTAACTAAATGGTGCGTGGTTTTACCTATCCACTTAATATTGTTTGTCCAAAATATTAGATACAACGTGATTCTGCCGTTACCCCCTTCTTCCCCCATATGGTTTACCGTAGTCATTTTCCATTATACCCAACCTCCCTCCCTTACCCTGATGACCACCTGATTTCTGTACTGCTCTAATGCGAAAAAATATGGCATGAAAGTACCGACAATGATGTAGTGTTACGTAATACATTCACAACACTAAAGAAAGCCAAACAGCGACCTATTAACCTCGCTCTTAAATGCTTTCTCCAATTGCATCGCTTACTATCCATTTATATGCTCCATAACTCATTGCGTTACTGCTGTTCCCGGCTCACACTCTGCTGTTATCCATATGATCTGATCGGTGATTCAGTGTTTCATTTTTTCTATCATCACTCATCAGTCATCATCATCGCACCCGATCACAAATCTCCAATTCCTGCATAGTGATGAATCGTGGCCGATGTAAAAGCAGCACGACCAACACCAAAGTACGGGAGTAACTCAATAGCATTCAAACGATGGGCATCGTTCGGTTTATTCGGGATGCATCGTTTATCGTTTTTCCCCGATTCGTAACGGAGAATATGAGTGAATGTGAGTGACTTGATGCGATGCGATTGATCCAGTAAACCTGTCTCAGAGTAACAATTTCATACTCAAATTAATGATGTGCCCGCCCTCATGGGTCTCTGGCGAGTGCTCAAGTTACTATGTACGTCTCAAGGCAAAAGTTGTGTACTCAAATGCATGCTGTGTTCGTCCTCATGGGACTCCCGTGAGCGCTAAATCCACTATGAACTTCTCAAAGCAATAGTTATGAACTCAAACTTATGATGTGTCCGCCCTTATGGGACTTCGGCGAGCGCTCAATTCACGATGAACGTCTCAGTGCAACAGATTTAGACTCAAACTCATGCTGTGTTTGCCCTCATGGGACTCCAGTGAGCGCTCAATTCATTATGAGCATCTCAAGGCAAGAGTTTTGAACTCAAACTCATGATTTGCCCGCCCTCATGAGTCTCTGGCGAGCGCTAAAGGCACTATGAACGTCTCAGAGTACCAAATTTGTACTCAAATTCAATAACTCTCGCTTAACTTTTCAAAAGGACCTAAGTAACATTTTTTCATGCATTAATTTGAATACTACAATCAAAAGCTTTCATGTTTTTCTGTTGATTGCGCTATTCAAATTAATTCATGAAAAAATTGTTACTTAGGTCCTTTTGAAAAGTTAAGCGAGAAATGTCCGCTCTCATGGGACTCTGTCGAGTAATAAATCCACTATCATCACATAAGTGCAACCAAATTGAACTCATATCGACACTGCGACCGCCCGCAAATATTAAGACGAGTATTCATTCTACTATCACTTTAAGCAACCAAATTGAACCCAAAATGCTACTGCACCCGCCCTCATTAACTCAGACGTGCGCTCAATCCACTATCATCACATAAATGCAACCAAAATGATCTCATATCGACACTGCGACCGCCCCCAAGGATTAAAACGAGCGCTCATTCTACTATCTCCTTAGAAAAACCAAATTGATTTAGTGAAAAAAAGAAATTGGTGGGTGAAAAGAAAATTGTATTTAACTAAAAGTAATTAATAAAACATTTTCACAGATCTGATGATGGCTGAATGGAGTAAGCCGAAACGTTATTAAAAAGCAGGAATTGTGTGTGTCGTTTTTCACCGAAAAAATCAACAACCCAAAGATATAGAAACCTAATTGAACTCAAAATGCTACTGTGCCCGCCCTCATGGACTCAGACGAGCGCTCAATCCACTATCATCACATAAGTGCAACCAAATTGATCTCATATCGACACTGCGACCGCCCCCAAGGATTCAAACGAGCGCTCATTCTACTATCTCCTTAGAGAAACCAAATTGAACTCAAAATGCTACTGTGCCCGCCCTCATGGACTCAGACGAGCGCTCAATCCACTATCATCACATAAATGCAACCATATTGAAATCATATCGACACTGCGCCCGCCCTCATTGACTCAGACGTGCGCTCAATCCACTATCATAAGTACAACCAAATTGATCTCATATCGACACTGCGACCGCCCCAAGGATTCAAACGAGCGCTCATTCTACTCTCTCCTTAGAGAAACCAAATTGAACTCAAAATGCTACTGTGCCCGCCCTCATGGACTCAGACGAGCGCTCAATCCACTATCATCACATAAATGTAAACATATTGAACACATATCGACACTGCGCCCGCCTTCATTGACTCAGACGTGCGCTCAATCCACTATCATAAGTACAACCAAATTGATCTCATATAGAAACTGCGACCGCCCCAAGGATTCAAACGAGCGCTCATTCTACTATCTCCTTAGAGAAACCAAATTGAACTCAAAATGCTACTGTGCCCACCCTCATGGACTCAGACGAGCGCTCAATCCACTATCATCACATAAATGCAAGCAAATTGAACTCATATCGACACTGCGCCCGCACTCATTGACTCAGACGTGCGCTCATTCTACTATCATAAGTACAACAAAATTTATCTCATAACGATACTGCGACCGCCCCAAGCATTCAAACGAGCGCTCATTCTACTATCTCCTTAGAGAAACCAAATTGAACTCAAAATGCTACTGTGCCTGCCCTCATGGACTCAGACGAGCGCTCAATCCACTATCATCACATAAAGGCAACCAAATTGAACTCACATCGATACTGCGCCCGCCCTCATGGACTCAGACGAGCGCTCAATCCACTATCATCACAAAAGTACAACCAAATTGATCTCATAACGACACTGCGACCGCTCCAAGAATTCAAACGAGCGCTCATTCTACTATCTCCTTAGAGAAACCAAATTGAACTCAAAATGCTACTGTGCCCGCCCTCATGGACTCAGACGAGCGCTCAATCCACTATCATCACATAAATGCAACCAAATTGAACTCATATCGACACTGCGCCCGCCCTCATTGACTCAGACGTGCGCTCAATCCACTATCATAAGTACAACCAAATTGAACTCATATCGACACTGCGCCCGCCCTCATTGACTCAGACGTGCGCTCATTCTACTATCTCCTTAGAAAAACCAAACTGAACACAAAATGCTACTGTGCCCGCCCTCATGGACTCAGACGAGCGCTCAATCCAATATCATCACATAAATGCAAGCAAATTGAACTCATATCGACACTGCGACCGCCCCCAGGGATTCAAACGAGCGCTCAATCCACTATCATAAGTACAACCAAATTGATCTCATATCGACACTGCGACCGCCCCCAAGGATTCAAACGAGCGCTCATTCTACTATCTCCTTAGAGAAACCAAATTGAACTCAAAATGCCACTGTGCCCACCCTCATAGACTCAGACGAGAGCTCAATCCACTATCATCACATAAGTGCAACCAAATTGAACTCATATCGACACTGCGCCCGCCCTCATGGACTCAGACGTGCGCTCAATCCACTATCATAAGTACAACCAAATTGATCTCATATCGACACTGCGACCACTCCCAGGGATTCAAACGAGCGCTCATTCTACTATCTCCTTAGAGAAACCAAATTGAACTCAAAATGCCACTGTGCCCACCCTCATAGACTCAGACGAGCGCTTAATCCACTATCATCACATAAGTGCAACCACAGATAACAGATGTTGAGGCTAGCATCCCATACGTGTGTAAACATCCGCAACCGTTAATTCAAATGTATTTTAAATTGGGACCGCGTTTGGCAATCGATTGGAGATGGCGCAAGAATCATTGTTATTGAAAACGCAGCCCGATTGCGGCTGTCAAATGCATTGGCTGCGTTCGACGGTTGTAATTCAGCTGCATCCTTATGTACTGCCGCAATCAGTTGAGTAGATGGCAGTAGTGGGCCAACGTATATCAATTCAAAAGTTTACACAGGATTTTCAATAAAATTTGTTCTAGCTTCAATGTCTGTTATCTGTGGTGCAACCAAATTGAACTCATATCGACACTGCACCCGCCCTCATGGACTAAGACGTGGGCTCAATCCACTATCATAAGTACAACCAAATTGATCTCATATCGACACTGCGACCGCCCCCAAGGATTCAAACAAGCGCTCATTCTACTATCGCCTTAGAGAAACCAAATTGAACTCAAAATGCTACTGTGCCCGCCCTCATGGACTCAGACGAGCGCTCAATCCACAATCATCGCACAAATGCAACCAGACCAGACAACTTGAACCAGACCAGACAAATTGAACTCAAAATGCTACTGTGCCCGCCTTCATGGACTTAGACGAGCGATCAATCCACTATCATCACATAAGTACAACCAAATTGATCTCATATCGACACTGCGACCGCCCCCAGGGATTCAAACGAGCGCTCATTCTACTATCTCCTTAGAGAAACCAAATTGAACTCAAAATGCTACTGTGCCCGCCCTCATGGACTCAGACGAGCGCTCAATCAACTATCATCACATAAGTGCAACCAAATTGTTCTCATATCGACACTGCGACCGCCCCCAAGGATTCAAACGAACGCTCATTCTACTATCGCCTTAGAGAAACCTAATTGAACTCAAAATGCTACTGTGCCCGCACTCATAGACTTAGACGAGCGCTCAATCCAATATCATTACAAAAGTGCAACCAAATTGAACTCATATCGACACTGCACCCGCCCTCATGGACTCAGACGAGCGCTCAATCCACTATCATAAGTACAACCAAATTGATCTCATATCGACACTGCGACCGCCCCCAAGGATTCAAACGAGCGCTCATTCTACTATCTCCTTAGAGAAACCAAATTGAACTCAAAATGCTACTGTGCCCGCCTCATGGACTCAGACGAGCGCTCAATCCACTATCATCACATAAGTGCAACAAAATTGATCTCATATCGATACTGCGACCGCCCCCAAGGATTCAAACGAGCGCTCATTCTACTATCTCCTTAGAGAAACCAAATTGAACTCAAAATGCTACTGTGCCCGCCTCATGGACTCAGACGAGCGCTCAATCCACTATCATCGCATAAAGGCAACCAAATTGATCTCATATCGACACTACGCCTGCCCCCAGGGATTCAAACGAGCGCTCATTCTACTATCTCCTTAGAGAAACCAAATTGAACTCAAAATGCTACTGTGCCCGCCCTCATGGACTCAGACGAGCGCTCAATCCACTATCATCGCATAAAGGCAACCAAATTGATCTCATATCGACACTGCGCCTGCCCCCAGGGATTCAAACGAGCGCTCATTCTACTATCTCCATAGAGAAACTAAATTGAACTCAAAATGCTACTGTGCCCGCCCTCATGGACTCAGACGAGCGCTCAATCCACTATCACCACATAAGTGCGACCAAATTGAACTCATATCGACACTGCGCCCGCCCTCATGGACTCAGACGTGCGCTCAATCCACTATCATAAGTACAACCAAATTGAACTCATATCGACACTGCGCCCGCCCTCATTGACTCAGACGAGCGCTCATTCTACTATCTCCTTAGAAAAACCAAACTGAACTCAAAATGCTACTGTGCCCGCCCTCATGGACTCAGACGAGCGCTCAATCCACTATCATCACATAAGTGCAACCAAATTGAACTCATATCGACACTGCGCCCGCCCTCATGGACTCAGACGAGCGCTCAATCCACTATCATAAGTACAACCAAATTGATCTCATATCGACACTGCGACCGCCCCCAAGGATTCAAACGAGCGCTCATTCTACTATCTCCTTAGAGAAACCAAATTGAACTCAAAATGCCACTGTGCCCACCCTCATAGACTCAGACGAGAGCTCAATCCACTATCATCACATAAGTGCAACCAAATTGAACTCATATCGACACTGCGCCCGCCCTCATTGACAAAGACGTGCGCTCAATCCACTACCATAAGTACAACCAAATTGATCTCCCCGAGCAGAACAAGTCAAGTGAATTTGGTTGCAGCAACTTAATTGTGACTTAATTTGGTCATATTTAAGTTGCTGTGATGTATGTGGAACATATGTGCTGCTTGGGTCATATCGACACTGCGACCGCCCCCAAGGATTCAAAAGAGTGCTCATTCTACTATCTCCTTAGAGAAACCAAATTGAGCTCAAAATGCTACTGTGCCCGCCCTCATGGACTCAGACGAGCGCTCAATCCACTATCATCGCATAAATGCAACCAAATTGATCTCATATCGAGACTGCGCCCGCCCTCATTGACTCAGACGAGCGCTCAATCCACTATCATCACTAGGGTGGTCTAACCGGTAGTACCGAAACCAGTAATACCGGTATTACCGGCCAATTTGGGTACCGAAAATACCGGTATTAAAGACGAAAAATACCGGTATTTTCGGTATTTCTAATGTTGCTGTCAGTATGAAAAATCTCGAATAATTTTCACCTACATGTATCAGCTCAACTGCCTGTTATAGCATATCTCGGCACAAACATTTCAAAACTGCTAAACTACTTTTGTAATCAAGAGCTTCTCACGTTGCTGGAGGGCTAATTTGAGCCCACCCACGCAATCCAACACCATTGATGAAAGCAGCGAATCCTCTTCTTTCATTAAGTGACGCCGGATTTCGTGAGTGGGCACAAATCAGCCCACCAGCGACTTGAGAAGCTTTTGTTTACAAAAGCAGTTTCGCCCTTTTTGAAATGTTAGCTGATCTCTCCCATATAAATAAGAAATCCAGCATAGATGGGACAAATATTCGATTACAAGCAGTAAAGACTCATCGTGCAAAAAATACAACAATTAAATGCGCGCATGAATAACTTTGCCCAAGTAAGCATCATTGACGACGTTCACGCCACAACAAAAATCGACCATCATCGTCATTAATCATACCTGTAGCTTCATCCTCTTAGCCATCAGTCAAACTGCGAATGACCTTTTTTCTTCAATGAACATTGTTGACATCGTCAAGAATTTTCCCGCAATGTATGAAATTATGAAAAAGGTACGAGTCGTAATAGTTCTTTTCCGGAGATCACCTGTGAGAAACGATTTTCTGCAAAATATGTCGTTCTAAATTCGGAAAAGAATTTGAATTAGTGGCTGATGCCAAGGCATAAATAACATGTGCTCAAACGCATCCATGAGTTGAAGCTTTAATACAACTCAACTTCAGTGATGATTGTTTGGTGGTTGGTGAAATAATTCAAGCCCTCGAACCTGTTCAAGCTGCTGTGAAACTACTCCTCAGTGAGTTCTGCACTCTATATGAAGCCAACGTGGCGCTCCAATTTATGTTGGAACAATTATCAAATCAAACCTCAGAAATTTCCGCCACTTATTCAATGCTTTTAAGGAATAAATCCAAGAGAGACGATCCAAATACGCCGATCTTCTAGATTTTTTTCCGAGGCGTCCAGAGCTACTTTGAATAAACAAACGGACGGGGTCTTGAAGCGTCTACTCATTCCTGATTTATTTATTTATCATCAGACTAAGGCCGGAGTGGTCTGTGCTGCACATAAAAGACTTCTCCATTCAGCTCGGTCCATGGCTGCACTTCGCCAACCACGCAGTCTGCGCCCGCTGTGCACCTCGCCTTCTTGTTCCCGTCGGATCGTTGTCGAGAACCATTTTTACCGGATTACTGTCCGACATTCTGGCTACGTGCCCGGCCCACCGCAGTCTTCCGATTTTCGCGGTGTGAACGATGGATGGTTCTCCCAACAGCTGATGCAACTCGTGGTTCATTCGCCTCCTCCACGTACCGTCCGCCATCTGCAACCCACCATAGATGGTACGCAACACTTTCCTTTCGAAAACTCCCAGTGCGCGTTGGTCCTCCACGAGCATCGTCCAGGTCTCGTGTCCGTAGAGAACTATCGGTCTTATAAGCGTTTTGTAGATAGTCAGTTTGGTACGGCGGCGAACTCCCCAGACAACCACACATCGCATAAGAAGAATGTACGAATAACATCGTTTACCAATCCAAATTTCATCAAAATCGCATTGTAGTGCGAAGCTCATCAGTTTATTTATAAACTTTACCGCACAGTAGGCTATTTTGCGAGTTTATTCCAGCTTCATATGTTGACATCGCATATTCCTGCAAACAAACTCAAATGAAATCGGATTATCTGTCAAACAGAGTTTGTTATCACAAACTACATCGCAATGTATAACGAACAAACTCGCATAAAAATCGTGCATATCGCATACACTGCCGTTCAACGTCGGATAAGAAATAAACAAATATCGCCTCCGCTTTTGTACGATAAAAGCGTTTTCGCGACTGATAAGCGATGAAATTTGTGTGCATAGACATCGCATAACAGAAAAACAATTCTATTATGCATGCATTCTGGTTGTCTGGGTCTATTCGATCGAAGCGTCTTGCAGGAGTCCAAAGTACGTACGATTTCCAGCCACTATGCGTCTCCGAATTTCTCTGCTGGTATCGTTATCGGCGGTCACCAGTGAGCCCAAGTACACGAATTCTTCAACCACCTCGATTTCGTCACCACCGATAGAAACTCGTGGTGGGTGGCTCACATTGACCTCTCTTGAGCCTCTTCCTATCATGTACTTCGTCTTCGACGTGTTGATGACTAGTCCAATCCGTTTAGCTTCGCTTTTCAGTCTGATGAAGGCTTCCTCCATCCTCTCAAAGTTACGTGCCATGATATCAATGTCGTCAGTGAAACCAAATAGCTGAACGGACTTCGTGAAAATCGAACCACTCTTGTCAATCTCTACCCTTCGTATTACTCCCTCCAAAGCGATGTTGAATAGCAGACACGAAAGACCATCACCTTGCCGTAACCCTCTACGCGTTTCGAAGGGACTCGAGAATGCCCCTGAAACTCGAACTACGCACATCACCCGATCCATCGTCGCCTTGATCAACCGTGTCAGTTTATCCGGGAATCCGTTTCCGTGCATTAGGTGCCATCGCTGGTCCCGATCGTTTGTATCATATGCGGCTTTGAAGTCGATAAATAGATGATGTGTGGGCACGTTGTATTCGCGGCATTTCTGCAATATGGCGTACGGCGAACACCTGGTCTGTGGTTGAGTGCTCACCAATAAATCCCGCCTGGTACTGCCCCACGAACTATCTTGCAAGTGGTGTTCGTCGACGGCATAAAATTTGGGAGAGTAGCTTGTAGGCGGCGTTCAGCAATGTGATTGCGCGGTAGTTGCTACAATCCAGCTTATCGCCCTTTTTGTAGATGGGACACACGACACCTTCCATCCACTCCTGCGGCAGAACCTCATCCTGCCAAACCTTGGTAATCACCCAATGCAGCGCTCTAGCCAGTGCTTCACCACCGTGTTTAAACAACTCTCCTGGTAGTTGGTCAACTCCAGGGGCTTTGTTGTTCTTCAGCCGGCCGATCTCCACCTGGAGTTCCTGGAGATTCGGAGCCGGAAGTCGCATGTCCTGCGCGCGTGCTCCTTGGTTCATTACCATACCGCCACCGTTGTCTGCCATATCGCCATTCAGGTGCTCTTCGTAGTGCTGCCGCCACCTTTGGATCACCTCACGCTCGTTCGTAAGAAGGTTCCCGTTTATGTCCTTACACATATCGGGCTGTGGCACGTGGCCATTACGTGAACGGTTCAACTTCTCATAGAACTTTCGTGCGTTATTAGCGCGGTACAGTTCCTCCGTCTCTTCACGGTCTCGATCTTCCTGCTGGCGCTTTTTCCTCCGAAAAATCGAGTTTTGTTTGTTCCGCGCCCGTTTGTATCGTGCCTCGTTCACCCTCGTGCGGTGTCTCAGCAATCTCGCCCATGCTGCATTCTTCTCCTCAACTAACTACTCGCATTCGCCGTCATACCAGTCGTTTCTCTGATCCGGAGCCAACGTGCCTAGTGCCTGGTTTTGAGCGCAGACATACTGCGACGAGGTAGTGGTCGGATTCAATATTCGCACTGCGGTAAGTGCGTACGTTCGTGATGTCGGAGAAGAATTTACCGTCGATTAGAACGTGGTCGATTTGGTTTTCCGTTACTTGATTAGGTGATTTCCATGTGGCCTTGTGGATATTCTTACGGGGAAGAAAGTGCTTCGGACTACCATTCCGCGGGAAACTGCAAAGTTTATGCATCGTTGGCCGTTGTCGTTCGATACGGTATGCAGACTATCCGGTCCGATGACCGGCCTATACATTTCCTCCTTCCTACCTGAGCGTTCATGTCACCGATGACGATTTTGACGTGGTGGGGCATCCATCGTATGTCTGCTCCAGCTGCGCATAGAACGCTTCTTTCTCGTCGTCGGATCTCCCTTCGTGTGGGCAGTGCACGTTGATGATGCTATAGTTGAAGAAACGGCCTTTTATCCTCAGCTTGCACATCCTTGCGTTGATTGGCTGCCACCCAATCACGCGTTGGCGCATCTTTCCCAGCACTATGAAGCCGGCTCCCAGCTCGTTGGTGGTGCCACAGCTTTGGTAGAAGGTAGCCGCTCGATGCCCGCTTTTCCACACTTTCTGTCCTGTCCAGCAGATTTCCTGCAGCGCTACGACGTCGAAGTTGCGGGGATGTAATTCATCATAGATTATCCTGTCGCAACCTGCGAAGCTTAGCGACTTGCAGTTCCATGTTCCAAGCTTCCAATCGTGATCCTTTATTCGTCGCCTAGGTCGTTGCCGATTGTATCGAGTCGTATTATCTTCTATGTCGTTCGTAATAGTTGTTTTTAAAGGCGGCTTATTGGGCCTGCGCAAACCTCCTGTCTCGTCGGAGGGCCGTCGTGTCAGGGCTGTTTAGCGTCCCACCTAACACCAGGACTTGGGCTTGTGCGCTTTGAGCGGCACACGGTCGCTTTGGCGGAGCCTACTTGCGGATACATGCAGCTTTTTATAGAGGTTTAACAGGGCCCACTGTAAAACCCCACCACATCCTAGGCAGGCGCCACAACTCGCAGATGGCCTGGGGAGGGATCGTCAAGCCCTTGGACATAGTCCCTGCTGCCCCATTCCTGATGCGATCGTTGAAACTGAGACAACGACCATACCTGACGATCGGTACGTAGAAGATGTCTCTATGGGTATCTTTTCTGGATTATTGGTTAAAGAACAACTTGTGAAGAGACTGTAGCAGAGCAAAACACTTGCATTACTGGTGGAAATTACGTTGACGCCAGGATCCTTGCATGCAGTCCGTAAAGAATTCTCATACTACCCAAGCAACATTTTAAGTTTTATAACGGTCATGAAAACCAATATTTGCTCTTCATAACTTCTATAACACCAGCATAAAACCAAAATGTTACTAGGGTATGAATCTGATGGGATTAAGGACAAGTATTTGACACTGATTTTTGACTGTCTTGGAACCATTCGTCCAACTTCGGTTGAACTAGAGAGGGCATTCTCAGTAGTTGCCAACAAAATCCAAAGCGGGTTGGGAGATGAGTCCCTCAGTATGTTATGTCTACTTTTTTCTTTGGTCAGCTCAACAAGCAATGCTTTTAACATCTGAAGTTTGTCAACAAATATCGGTTTTCATCCAAAAGTCCAATTCAAAAGTTTTTCTTTTAATACTTGAAATTTTCACAAAAACCGGTATTCTACCGGTATTACCGGTATTGACTCCACCAAATACCGAATACCGGTATTTGTCAAAAATGGCCAATACCAACCAACCTAATCATCACATAAGTACATCCAAATTGATCTCATATCGACACTGCGACCGCCCCCAGGGATTCAAACGAGCGCTCATTCTACTATCTCCTTAGAGAAACCAAATTGAACTCAAAATGCTACTGTGCCCGCCCTCATGGACTCAGACGAGCGCTCAATCCACTATCATCACATAAAGGCAACCAAATTGAACTCATATCGAGACTGCGCCCGCCCTCATTGACTCAGACGTGCGCTCAATCCACTATCATAAGTACAACCAAATTGATCTCATATCGACACTGCAACCGCAGCCAAGGATTCAAACGAGCGCTCATTCTACTATCTCCTTAGAGAACCAAATTGAACTCAAATCGATACTGCGCCCGCCCTCATGGACTCAGACGAGCGCTCAATCCACTATCATCACTTAAGTACAACAAAATTGATCTCATATCGACACTGCGACCGCCCCAAGGATTCAAACGAGCGCTCATTCTACTATCTCCTTAGAGAAACCAAATTGAACTCAAAATGCTACTGTGCCTGCCCTCATGGACTCAGACGAGCGCTCAATCCACTATCATCACATAAAGGCAACCAAATTGAACTCATATCGACACTGCGCCCGCCCTCATTGACTCAGACGTGCGCTCAATCCACTATCATAAGTACAACCAAATTGATCTCATATCGACACTGCAACCGCCCCAAGGATTCAAACGAGCGCTCATTCTACTATCTCCTTAGAGAAACCAAATTGAACTCAAAATGCTACTGTGCCCGCCCTCATGGACTCAGACGAGCGCTCAATCCACTATCATCACATAAATGCAACCAAATCGAACTCATATCGACACTGCGCCCGCCCTCATTGACTCAGACGTGCGCTCAATCCACTATCATAAGTACAACCAAATTGATCTCATATCGACACTGCAACCGTCCCAAGGATTCAAACGAGCGCTCATTCTACTATCTCCTTAGAGAAACCAAATTGAACTCAAAATGCTACTGTAACCGCCCTCATGGACTCAGACGAGCGCTCAATCCACTATCATCACATAAATGCAACCAAATCGAACTCATATCGACACTGCGCCCGCCCTCATTGACTCAGACGTGCGCTCAATCCACTATCATAAGTACAACCAAATTGATCTCATATCGACACTGCGACCGCCCCCAGGGATTCAAACGAGCGCTCATTCTACTATCTTCTTAGAGAAACCAAATTGAGTTTAAAATGCTACTGTGCCGCCCTCAAGGACTCAGACGAACGCTCAATCCACTATCGTCACATAAGTCCAACAAAATTGATCTCATATCGACACTGCGACCGCCCCAAGGATTCAAACGAGCGCTCATTCTACTATCTCCTTAGATAAACCAAATTAAACTCAAATGCTACTGCGCCCGCCCTCATTGACTCAGACGAGCGCTCAATCTACTATCATCACATAAATGCAACCAAATCGAACTCATATCGACACTGCGCCCGCCCTCATTGACTCAGACGTGCGCTCAATCCACTATCATAAGTACAACCAAATTGATCTCATATCGACACTGCGACCGCCCCCAAGGATTCAAACGAGCGCTCATTCTACTATCTCCATAGAAAAACCAAATTGAACTCAAAATGCTAATGTGCCCGCCCTCATGGACTCAGACGAGCGCTCAATCCACTATCAACACATAAGTGCAACCAAATTGAACTCATATCGACACTGCGCCCGCCCCCATTGACTCAGACGTGCGCTCAATCCGCTATCACCTAATAAGTGCAACCAAATTGAACTCCCATTGACACAGCGCCCGCCCTCAAGGACTCAGACGAGCGCTCATTCTACTATCTTCTTAGAGAAACCAAATTGAGTTTAAAATGCTACTGTGCCGCCCTCAAGGACTCAGACGAACGCTCAATCCACTATCGTCACATAAGTACAACAAAATTGTTCTCATATCGGCACTGCGACCGCCCCAAGGATTCAAACGAGCGCTCATTCTACTATCTCCTTAGAGAAACCAAGTTGAACTCATATCGCAACTGCGCCCACCCTTATGGACTCAGTCGAGCGCTCAATCCACTATCATCACATAAATGCAACCAAATTGAACTCATATCGACACTGCGCCCGCCCTCATTGACTCAGACGTGCGCTCAATCCACTATCATAAGTACAACCAAATTGATCTCATATCGACACTGCAACCGCCCCCAAGGATTCAAACGAGCGCTCATTCTACTATCTCCTTAAAGAAACCAAATTGAACTCAAAATGCTACTGTGCCCGCCCTCATGGACTCAGACGAGCGCTCAATCCACTATCATCACATAAATGCAACCAAATTGAACTCATATCGAGACTGCGCCCGCCCTCATTGATCCAGACGTGCGCTCAATCCACTATCATAAGTACAACCAAATTGATCTCATATCGACACTGCGACCGCCCCCAAGGATTCAAACGAGCGCTCATTCTACTATCTCCTTAGAGAAACCAAATTGAACTCAAAATGCTACTGTGCCCGCCCTCATGGACTCAGACGAGCGCTCAATCCACTATCATCACATAAGTACAACAAAATTGATCTCATATCGACACTGCGACCGCCCCCAAGGATTCAAACGAGCGCTCATTCTACTATCTCCTTAGAGAAACCAAATTGAACTCAAAATGCTACTGTGCCCGCCCTCATGGACTCAGACGAGCGCTCAATCCACTATCATCACATAAATGCAACCATATAGAACTCATATCGACACTGCGCCCGCCCTCATTGACTCAGACGTGCGCTCAATCCACTATCATAAGTACAACCAAATTGATCTCATATCGACACTGCGACCGCCCCCAAGGATTCAAACGAGCGCTCATTCTACTATCTCCATAGAAAAACCAAATTGAACTCAAAATGCTAATGTGCCCGCCCTCATGGACTCAGACGAGCGCTCAATCCACTATCATCACATAAGTGCAACCAAATTGAACTCATATCGACACTGCGCCCTCCCCCATTGACTCAGACGTGCGCTCAATCTGCTGTCACCTAATAAGTGCAACCAAATTGAACTCCTATTGAAACTGCGACCGCCCCAAGGATTCAAACGAGCGCTCATTCTACTATCTCCTTAGAGAAACCAAATTGAACTCAAAATGCTACTGTGCCCGCCCTCAAGGACTCAGACGAGCGCTCAATCCACTATCATCACATAAAGGCAACCAAATTGAACTCATATCGACACTGTGACCGCCCCCAGGGATTCAAACGAGCGCTCATTCCACTATCTCCTTAGAGAAACCAAATTAAACTCAAAATGCTACTGTGCCCGCCCTCATGGACTCAGACGAGCGCTCAATCCACTATCATCACATAAATGCAACCATATAGAACTCATATCGACACTGCGCCCGCCCTCATTGACTCAGACGTGCGCTCAATCCACTATCATAAGTACAACCAAATTGATCTCATATCGACACTGCGACCGCCCCCAAGGATTCAAACGAGCGCTCATTCTACTATCTCCATAGAAAAACCAAATTGAACTCAAAATGCTAATGTGCCCGCCCTCATGGACTCAGACGAGCGCTCAATCCACTATCAACACATAAGTGCAACCAAATTGAACTCATATCGACACTGCGCCCGCCCCCATTGACTCAGACGTGCGCTCAATCCGCTATCACCTAATAAGTGCAACCAAATTGATCTCATATCGACACTGCGACCGCCCCAAGGATTCAAACGAGCGCTCATTCTACTATCTCCTTAGAGAAATTAAATTGAACTCAAAATGCTACTGTGCCCGCCCTCATGGCCTCAGACGAGCGCTTAATACACTATCATCACATAAAGGCAACCAAATTGAACTCATATCGACACTGTGACCGCCCCCAGGGATTCAAACGAGCGCTCATTCCACTGTTTCTTTAGAAAAACCAAATTGAGCTCAAAATGCTAATGTGCCCGCCCTCATGGACTCAGACGAGCGCTCAATCCACTATCATCACATAAAGGCAACCAAATTGAACTCATATCGACACTGCGACCGCCCCCAAGGATTCAAACGAGCGCTCATTCTACTATCTCCATAGAAAAACCAAATTGAACTCAAAATGCTAATGTGCCCGCCCTCATGGACTCAGACGAGCGCTCAATCCACTATCATCACATAAGTGCAACCAAATTGAACTCATATCGACACTGCGCCCGCCCTCATTGACAAAGACGTGCGCTCAATCCATTATCATAAGTATAACCAAATTGATCTCATACTCACTTTAATAAAGAATTAAAAAAAAAATTGATCTCATATCGACACTGCGACCGCCCCCAAGGATTCAAACGAGCGCTCATTCTATTATCGCCTTAGAGAAACCTAATTGAACTCAAAATGCTACTGTGCCCTCCCTCATGGACTTAAACGAGCGCTCAATCCAATATCATCACAAAAGTGCAACCAAATTGATCTCATATCGACACTGCGCCCACCCTCACTGACTCAGACGAGCGCTCAATCCACTATCATCACATAAGTACAACCAAATTGATCTCATATTGACACTGCAACCGCCCCCAGGGATTCAAACGAGCGCTCATTCTACTATCTCCGAAGAGAAACCAAATTGAGCTCAAAATGCGACTGTGCCCGCCCTCATGCACCTTGTAGACGAGCGCTCAATCCACTATCATCGCATATAGGCAACCAAATTGAACTCATATCGACACTGCGCCCGCCCTCATTGACAAAGACGTGCGCTCAATCCATTATCATAAGTATAACCAAATTGATCTCATACTCACTTTAATAAAGAATTAAAAAAAAATTGATCTCATATCGACACTGCGACCGCCCCCAAGGATTCAAACGAGCGCTCATTCTATTATCGCCTTAGAGTAACCTAATTGAACTCAAAATGCTACTGTGCCCTCCCTCATGGACTTAGACGAGCGCTCAATCCAATATCATCACAAAAGTGCAACCAAATTGATCTCATATCGACACTGCGCCCATCCTCATTGACTCAGACGAGCGCTCAATCCACTATCATCACATAAGTACAACCAAATTGATCTCATATTGACACTGCAACCGCCCCCAGGGATTCAAACGAGCGCTCATTCTACTATCTCCTTAGAGAAACCAAATTGAACTCAAAATGCTACTGTGCCCGCCCTCATGGACTCAGACGAGCGCTCAATCCACTATCATCACATAAGTGCAACCAAATTGAACTCATATCGACACTGCGCCCGCCCTCATTGACTCAGACGTGCGCTCAATCCACTATCATAAGTACAACCAAATTGATCTCATATCGACACTGCAACCGTTCCCAAGGATTCAAACGAGCGCTCATTCTACTATCTCCTTAGAGAAACCAAATTGAACTCAAAATGCTACTGTGCCCGCCCTCATGGACTCAGACGAGCGCTCAATCCACTATCATCACATAAGTACAACAAAATTGATCTCATATCGACACTGCGACCGCCCCAAGAATTCAAACGAGCGCTCATTCTACTATCTCCTTAGAGAAACCAAATTGAACTCAAAATGCTACTGTGCCCGCCCTCATGGACTCAGACGAGCGCTCAATCCACTATCATCACATAAATGCAACCAAATTGAACTCATATCGACACTGCGCCCGCCCTCATGGAATCAGAAGAGTGCTCAAACCACTATCATAAGTACAACCAAATTGATCTCATATTGACACTGCAACCGCCCCAAGGATTCAAACGAGCGCTCATTCTACTATCTCCTTAGAGAAACCAAATTGAACTAAAATGCTACTGTGCCCGCCCTCAAGGACTCAGACGAGCGCTCAATACACTATTATCACATAAGTACAACAAAATTGATCTCATATCGACACTGCGATCGCCCCCAAGGATTCAAACGAGCGCTCATTCTACTATCTCGTTATGGAACGTACACACGGTCAAGCAGTTTGACCAACATTAACTCCACCTCTCGTTTATTCAAACATCCATCAAGTTTTACCAACAGCGGCACGAACAATCAATTTATTCGACCAATAATATTACACACGAACGACCGAAGCATCAACCTGAGCACCAACCATCAAAAGTATATGGGGTTTGTGCAACTTCACTACAAATGCTCAAACATGTTCGGCGAACCTTGACTCCACCCCCGACAACTCAAACCAAAATCAAACCGTTTTAATTTTTCCCAACCGAGCCGCCAACTGTCAAATGGTTGTTCGAACAACTTCACACACGTTCCAACAAAGCAGCAACCGAAGCGTTTTCTTGGGGGTGGAGTCAATGTTCGTCGAACTGCTTGACTGGTGTGTACGTAGCATTAGAGCGATCAAATTGAGCTCAGAATGCTACTGCGCCCACCCTCATGGACTCAGACGAGCGCTCAATCCAAAAATTATTAAACGAACGCGTCCGGAAGCATTCCCGCTGCTTTCCGGATGTTTCCCCCGTAATTTGTAAACAAAATCTTCCGGATGCATTTTTCGCTGATTCTCACAACCCGGAACATACAGATCGCATGGTTCCCGCATTGGAACAGCCTCTGAATGCTGGGAATTGTTGATTCGAAGCGTACCATTATGAAACGAACGCGTCCGGAAGCATTCCCGCTGCTTTCCGGATGTTTCCCCCTAATTTGGAAACAAAATCTTCCGGATGCATTTTCGCTGATTCTTGCAGCCCGGAACATACAGATCGCATGGTTCCCGCATTGGAATAGCCTCTGAATGCTGGGGATTATTGATCCGAAGCGTACCATCATGAAACGAACGCGTCCGGAAGCATTCCCGCTGCTTTCGGGATGTTTCCCCCTAATTTGTAAACAAAATCTTCCGGATGCATTTTTCACTGATTCTCGCAGCCCGGAACATACAGATCGCATGGATCCCGCATTGGAACAACCTCTGAATGCTGGGGATTGTTGATTCGAAGCGTACCATTATGAAACGAACGCGTCCGGAAGCATTCCCGCTGCTTTCCGGATGTTTCCCCCTAATTTGTAAACAAAATCTTCCGGATGCATTTTTCGCTGATTCTCGCAGCCCGGAACATACAGATCGCATGGATCCCGCATTGGAACAACCTCTGAATGCTGGGGATTGTTGATTCGAAGCGTACCATTATGAAACGAACGCGTCCGGAAGCATTCCCGCTGCTCTTCGGATGTTTCCCCCTAATTTGTAAACAAAATCTTCCGGATGCATTTTTCACTGATTCTCGCAGCCCGGAACATACAGATCGCATGGATCCCGCATTGGAACAACCTCTGAATGCTGGGGTACCATCATGCAACGAACGCGCCCGGAAGCATTCCCGCTGCTTTCCGGATGTTTCCTCCTAATTTGTAAACAAAATCTTCCGGATGCATTTTTCGCTGATTCTCGCAGCCCGGAACAAACAGATCGCATGGTTCCCGCATTGGAATAGCCTCTGAATGCTGGGGATTATGGATTCGAAGCGTACCATCGTGAAACGAACGCGTCCGGAAGCATTCCCGCTGCTTTCCGGATGTTTCCCCCCTAATTTGTAAACAAAATCTTCCGGATGCATTTTTCGCTGATTCTCGCAGCCCGGAACAAACAGATCGCATGGTTCCCGCATTGGAATAGCCTCTGAATGCTGGGGATTATGGATTCGAAGCGTACCATCGTGAAACGAACGCGTCCGGAAGCATTCCCGCTGCTTTCCGGATGTTTCCCCCGTAATTTGTAAACAAAATCTTCCGGATGCATTTTTCGCTGATTCTCGCAGCCCGGAACAAACAGATCGCATGGTTCCTGCATTGGAATAGCCTCTGAATGCTGGGGTTTATGGATTCGAAGCGTATCATCGTGAAACGAACGCGTCCGGAAGCATTCCCGCTGCATTCCGGATGTTTCCCCCGTAATTTGTAAACAAAACCTTCCGGAGGCATTTTCGCTGATTCTCACAGCCCGGAACATACAGATCGCATGGTTCCCGCATTGGAACAGCCTCTGAATGCTGGGGATTGTTGATTCGAAGCGTACCATTATGAAACGAACGCGTCCGGAAGCATTCCCGCTGCTTTTCGAATGTTTCCCCCTAATTTGTAAACAAAATCTTCCGGATGCATTTTTCGCTGATTCTCGCAGCCCGGAACATACAGATCGCATGGTTCCCGCATTGGAATAGCCTCTGAATGCTGGGGATTATTGATTCGAAGCGTACCATCATGAAACGAACGCGTCCGGAAGCATTCCCGCTGCTTTCCGGATGTTTCCCCCTAATTTGTAAACAAAATCTTCCGGATGCATTTTTCGCTGATTCTCGCAGCCCGGAACATACAGATCGCATGGATCCCGCATTGGAACAGCCTCTGAATGCTGGGGATTGTTGATTCGAAGCGTACCATTATGAAACGAACGCGTCCGGAAGCATTCCCGCTGCTTTCCGGATGTTTCCCCCGTAATTTGTAAACAAAATCTTCCGGATGCATTTTTCGCTGATTCTCGCAGCCCGGAACATACAGATCGCATGGATCCCGCATTGGAACAGCCTCTGAATGCTGGGGATTGTTGATTCGAAGCGTACCATTATGAAACGAACGCGTCCGGAAGCATTCCCGCTGCTTTCCGGATGTTTCCCGATAATTTGTAAACAAAATCTTAAGGATGCATTTTTTGGTGATTCTCGCAGCCCGGAACATACAGATCGCATGGTTCCCGCATTGGAATAGCCTCTTAATGCTGGGGATTATGGATTCGAAGCGTACCATCGTGAAACGAAGGGGTAGGGAAGCATTTATGCTGCTTTCCGGATGTTTCCCTGGTAATTTGTAAACAAAATCCTCCGGATGCATTTTTCGCTGATTCTCGCAGCCCGGAACAAACAGATCGCATGGTTCCCGCATTGGAATAGCCTCTGAATGCTGGGGATTATGGATTCGAAGCGTACCATCATGAAACGAACGCGTCCGGAAGCATTCCCGCTGCTTTCCGGATGTTTCCTCCTAATTTGTAAACAAAATCTTCCGGATGCATTTTTCGCTGATTCTCGCAGCCCGGAACAAACAGATCGCATGGTTCCCGCATTGGAATAGCCTCTGAATGCTGGGGATTATGGATTCGAAGCGTACCATCGTGAAACGAACGCGTCCGGAAGCATTCCCGCTGCTTTCCGGATGTTTCCTCCGTAATTTGTAAACAAAATCTTCCGGATGCATTTTTCGCTGATTCTCGCAGCCCGGAACATACAGATCGCATGGTTCCCGCATTGGAACAGCCTCTGAATGCTGGGGATTATGTCTTTGCAGCGTACCATTATGAACTGAACGCGTCCGGAAGCATTCCCGCTGCTTTCCGGATGTTTCCCCCTAATTTGTAAACAAAATCTTCCGGATGCATTTTTCGCTGATTCTCGCAGCCCGGAACAAACAGATCGCATGGTTCCCGCATTGGAATAGCCTCTGAATGCTGGGGATTATGGATTCGAAGCGTACCATCGTGAAATGAACGCGTCCGGAAGCATTCCCGCTGCTTTCCGGATGTTTCCCCCTAATTTGTAAACAAAATCTTCCGGATGCATTTTTCGCTGATTCTCGCAGCCCGGAACATACAGATCGCATGGTTCCCGCATTGGAACAGCCTCTGAATGCTGGGGATTATGGATTTGAAGCGTACCATTATGAAACGAACGCGTCCGGAAGCATTCCCCCTGCTTTCCGGATGTTTCCCCCTAATTTGTAAACAAAATCTTCCGGATGCATTTTTCGCTGATTCTCGCAGCCCGGAACAAACAGATCGCATGGTTCCCGCATTGGAATAGCCTCTGAATGCTGGGGATTATGGATTCGAAGCGTACCATCGTGAAATGAACGCGTCCGGAAGCATTCCCGCTGCTTTCCGGATGTTTCCCCCGTAATTTGTAAACAAAATCTTCCGGATGCATTTTTCGCTGATTCTCGCAGCCCGGAACATACAGATCGCATGGATCCCGCATTGGAACAGCCTCTGAATGCTGGGGATTGTTGATTCGAAGCGTACCATTATGAAACGAACGCGTCCGGAAGCATTCCCGCTGCTTTCCGGATGTTTCCCCCTAATTTGTAAACAAAATCTTCCGGATGCATTTTTCGCTGATTCTCGCAGCCCGGAACAAACAGATCGCATGGTTCCCGCATTGGAATAGCCTCTGAATGCTGGGGATTATGGATTCGAAGCGTACCATCGTGAAACGAACGCGTCCGGAAGCATTCCCGCTGCTTTCCGGATGTTTCCCCCGTAATTTTGTAAACAAAATCTTCCGGATGCATTTTTCGCTGATTCTCGCAACCCGGAACAAACAGATCGCATGGTCCCCGCATTGGAACAGCCTCTGAATGCTGGGGATTATTGATTCGAAGCGTACCATTATGAAACGAACGCGTCCGGAAGCATTCCCGCTGCCTTCCGGATGTTTCACCCTAACTTGTAAACAAAATCTTCCGGATGCATTTTTCGCTGATTCTCGCAGCCCGGAACATACAGATCGCATGGTTCTCGCATTGGAACAGCCTCTGAATGCTGGGGTTTAAGGTTCCCCCAAACACACGCGACGCGACAATCACGACGCGATCCTATCGCTTGGCGACAGCGATTCTGTCGCTGTTAGTATGGAAGCGTAAATAGAGAATTTCCTGCAGCGACCCAATGATCGCTTAGGTTTGGTGGAGCCTTAATACGTTCCAGGGGGCGGAAATCCCGAAGCGGACATTTTTTTTAAATATACAGGGGCGCAAAAAATTTAGAGGAATCCTGCAGAGGACATATTTCTTAATCTACGGGTCGCAAAATAGAGAAATTCGTATAGGAGGGCAGCAGAGGACATATTTCGAAATCCACGGGGGCGCAAAAAAGTTCAAATAATAGTTCTAGGAGAGCGGAAATCCCGTAGAGGACATATTTTGAAATCTAAGGGGGCGCAAACAAGTTGGAGGAATACGTGTAGCCGTGTAGGGAGGCGGAGATCCTGCAGAGGACATAATTCAAAATCTACGGGGGCGCAAAATAGAGAATTCGTATCCAGTTTTCCGCGAGCGGTAATGGCCGCCAGCTTGCCTGCAGGTTAGTCTCTGATTTGACGTTTCTGGAGGTCAACTGCACCACCATTCGAGAATTTTGATCAATGTGGTATATAGAAGGCTTGAATTCACTGAATCAGCACCTTCTTATATGCAACATTAGTCAAAATGCTCGGAGCAGTGGAGTGCAGTTGACCTCCAGACACGTCAAATCAGAGACTGACCCGCAGGCAAGCTGGCGACCATTACTGCTCGCGGAAAACTGATAGGAGGGCGGAGATCGTACAGAGGACATGTTTCTAAATCCACGAGGGCGCAAAAAGTTTGGACAATTCGTTCTAAGGGCGGAAATCCCGAAGCGGACATTTTTTTAAATCTACAGGGCGCAAAAAAATAGAGGAATATGTATTGGAGGGCAGAGATCCTACAAAGGACATATTTCAAAATCTACGGGAGCGCAAAATAGAGGAATTTGTATAGGAGGCGGAGATCCTACAGAGGACATGTTTCTAAATCCACGAGGGCGCAAACAAGTTTGGACAATACGTTCTAGGGGCGGAAATCCCGAAGCGGACAGTTTTTTAATCTACAGGAGCGCAAAAAAGTTACAGGAATACGTATAGGAGGGCGGACATCCTACAGAGAACAAATTTCGAAATCCACGGGGGCGCAAAAAAGTTTGAATAATACGTTCTAGGGTAGCGGAAATCCCGTAGAGGACATATTTTGAAATCTACGGGGCGCAAAAAAGTTAAAGGAATGCGTGTAGGAGGGCGGAGATTCTTCAAAGGACATATTTCAAAATCTACAGGGGCGCAAAATAGAGGAATTCGTATAGGAGGGCGGAGATCCTACAAAGGACATGTTTCTTAATCCACGAGGGCGCAAAAAGTTTGGACAATACGTTCTAGGAGGCGGAAATCCCGAAGCGGACATTTTTTTAAATCTACAGGAGCGCAAAAAGTTAGAGGAATAAGTATAGGAGGAGGAGATCCTACAGAGGACATATTTCGAAATCCACAGGGGCAAAAAATTCAAATAATACGTTCTAGGGGAGTGGAAATCCCGTAGAGGACATATTTCAAAATCTACAGGGGCGCAAAATAGAGGAATTCGTATAGGAGGGCGGAGATCCTACAAAGGACATGTTTCTTAATCCACGAGGGCGCAAAAAGTTTGGACAATACGTTCTAGGGGGCGGAAATTCCGAAGCGGACATTTTTTTTAAATCTACAGGGGCGCAAAAAAGTTAGAGGAATAAGTATAGGAGGGTGGAGACCCTACAGAGGACATATTTCGAAATCCACGGGGGCGCAAAAAATTCAAATAATACGTTCTAGGGGAGCGGAAATCCCGTAGAGGACATATTTTGAAATCTACGGGGCGCAAAAAAGTTAGAGGAATGCGTGTAGGAGGGCGGAGATTCTTCAAAGGACATATTTCAAAATCTACGGGGGCGCAAAATAGAGGAATTCGTATAGGAGGGCCGAGATCCTACAGAGGACATGTTTCTTAATCCACGAGGGCGCAAAAAGTTTGGACAATACGTTCTAGGGGGCGGAAATCCCGAAGCGGACATTTTTTTAAATCTACGGGGGCACAAAATAGAGGAATTCGTATAGGAGGGCGGAGATCCTACAGAGGACAAATTTAGAAATCCACGGGGCGCAAAAAAGTTTGAATAATACGTTCTAGGGTAGCGGAAACCCCGTAGAGGACATATTTTGAAATCTACGGGGCGCCAAAAAGTTAGAGGAATGCGTGTAGGAGGGCGGAGATCCTACAGAGGACATGTTTCCAAATCCTCGAGGGCGCAAACAAGTTTGGACAATACGTTCTAGGGGGCGGAAATCCCGAAGCGGACAATTTTTTTAAGTCTACAGGGGCGCAAAAAAGTTAGAGGAATAAGTATAGGAGGGCGGAGATCCTACAGAGGACATATTTCGAAATCCACGGGGGCGCAAAAAATTTCAAATAATACGTTCAGGGGGAGAGAAAATCCCGTAGAGGACATATTTTGAAATCTAAGGGGTCGCAAACAAGTTAGAGGAATACGTGTAGCCGTGTAGGGAGGCGGAGATCCTGCAGAGGACATATTTCAAAATCAACGGAGGCGCAAAATAGAGGAATTCGTATAGGAGGGCGGAGATCCTACAGAGGACATGTTTCTAAATCCACGAGGGCGCAAAAAAGTTTGGACAATACGTTCTAGGGGGCGGTAATTCCGAAGCGGACATTTTTTTAAATATACGGAGGCGCAAAATAAAGGAATTCGAATAGAAGGGCGGAGATCCCGCAGAAGACATATTTCTAAATCCACGGGGGCGCAAAAAAAGTTTGAATAATAAGTTCTAGGGGAGCGGAAATCCCGTAGAGGACATATTTTGAAATCTAAGGGGCGCAAAATAGAGGAATGCGTATAGGAGGGTGGAGATCCTACAGAGGACATGTTTCTTAATCCACGAGGCGCAAAAAAATCAAATAAAACGTTCTAGGAGGCGGATATCCCGAAGCGGACAATTTTTTAAAATCTACATGGGCGCAAAAAGTATGAGGAATATGTATAGGAGGGCGGAGATCCTGCAGATAACATATTTCAAAATCTACGGAGGCGCAAAATAGAGGTATTCGTTTTGGAGGACGGAGATCCTACAGAGGAAATATTTCTAAATCCACGGGGCGCAAAATAGAGGAATTCGTATAGGAGGGCGGAGATCCTACAGAGGACATGTTTCTAAATCCACGGGAGCGCAAAAAAGTTCAAATAAAACGTTCTAGGAGGCGGAAATCCCGAAGCGGACAATTTTTTTTAAATCTACATGGGCGCAAAAAAGTATGAGGAATATGTATAGGAGGGCGGAGATCCTGCAGATAACAATAGGCGCAAAATAGAGGTATTCATTTTGGAGGGCGGAGATCCTACAGAGGAAATATTTCTAAATCCACGGGCGCAAAAAGTTTGACTAATACGTTCTAGGAGAGCGGAAATCCCGTAGAGTACATATTTTTTAAACTAAGGGGCGCAAAAAGTTAGAGGAATGCGTGTAGGAGGGCGGGGATCCTTCCGAGGACATATTTCAAAATCTACAGGGGCGTAAAATAAAGGAATTCGTATAGAAGGGCGGAGATCCTGCAGAAGACATATTTCTAAATCCACGGGGGCGCAAAAAAAGTTCGAATAATACGTTTTAGGGAAACGGAAATCCTCCAGAGAACCAGTTTTTTAGTCTACAGGGGCGCAATATAGGAGGGCGGAGATCCTACAGAAGACATAATTTTAAATCGATGGAAGCGCATTTTTTTTTGAATAATACGTTCTAGGGTAGCGGAAATCCCGTAGAGGACATATTTTGAAATCTAAGGGGGCGCAAAAAAGTTAGAGGAATACATATAGGAGGGCGGAGATCCTGCAGAGGACATATTTCGAAATCTACGGGGGCGCAAAAAAGTTTGAATAATACTTCCTAGAGGAGCGGAAATCCCGTTGAGGACATATTTTGAAATCTAAGGGGGCGCAAAAAAGTTAGAGGAATACGTATAGGATGGCGGAGATTCTGCGGTTCTGCGAGATTGAAATCTACGGGGGCGCAAAAAAGTTGAAGAAATGCGTATAGGAAGGCGGAGATCCTGCAGAGGACATATTTCAAAATCTATGGGGGCGCAAAATAGAGGAATTCGTATAGGAGGGCGGAGATCCTACAGAGGACATAATTTTAAATCGATGGGTAGCAAAATCTAGGGTAGCAAAAATCCCGTAGAGAACATATTTTGAAATCTAAGGGGGCGCAAAAAAGTTAGAGGAATACATATAGGAGGGCGGAGATCCTGCAGAGGGCATATTTCGAAATCTACGGGGGGCAAAAAAGTTTGAATAATACGTTCTAGAGGAGCGGAAATCCCGTAGAGGACATATTTTGAAATCTACGGGGGCGCAGAAAAGTTAAAGAAATGCGTATAGGAGGGCGGAGATCCTGCAGAGTACATATTTTCAAATCCACGGGGGCGCGAAAAAGTTCGAATAATACTTTTTAGGGGAGCGGAAATCCCGTTGAGGACACATTTTGAAATGTAAGGGGGCGCAAAAAAGTTAGAGGAATACATATAGGATGGCGGAGATTCTGCAGAGGATACATTTCTAAATCCACGGGGGCGCAAAACAGTTCGAACAATACGGAAATCGGAAGCGGATTTTTTTCAAATCAACAGTTGCTTGAAAAAAGTTAGAGGAATACGTATAGGAGGGCGGAGGACATATTTCTAAAGCTACGGGGGCGCGAAAAGTTCAAAAATTACGTTCTAGGGGAGCGGAAATCCCGTAGAGGACATATTATGGAATCTTACGGGGCGCAAATAAATTAGAGGATTACGTATAGGATGGCGGAGATTCTGCAAAGGACATATTTCTAAATCCACGGGGCGCAAAATGTTTGAATGATACGTTATATGAAGGCGGAAACCCTGTAGAGGATTTTTTTAATCTACAGGAGCGTAAAAAAGTTAGAGGAATACTATAAAATTCCAAAATCTACTTGGGCGCAAAAAATTAGAATAATACGTTCTAGAGGATGGGAATCCCTTAGAGGACATTTTTAATCTAAGGAGGCGCAAATCAGTTAGAGGAATACATATAGGAGGGCGGAGATCCTACAGAGGACGTATTTCAAAATCTACGGGGGCACAAAATAGAGAAATTCGTATAGGAGGGCGGAGATCCTGTAGAGTACATTTTCAAAATGTACGGGTGCGCAAAATAGAATAGATCGTATAGGAGGGCGGAGAACTTGCAGAGGACATATTTCTAAATCCATGGGGGCGTAAAAAAGTTCGAATAATACGTTCTAGGGGGTGAAAATCTCGAAGCGGACAATTTGCCCAAATCTACGGGGGCGCAAACAGCTCGAATAATACGTTTTAAGGGAGCAGAAATCCCGTGGAGGACATATTTTGAAATCTAAGGGGGCGCAAGAAAGTTAGAGGAATACATATTGGAGGGCAGAGATCCTACAGAAGACATATTTCCAAATCCACGGGGGCGCAAAAAAGTTCGAATAATACGTTGTAGGGGAGCGGAAACCCCATAGAGGACATATTTCAAAATCTGAGGGGGCGCAAAACAATTAGAGCAATACGTATAGGAGGGCGAAGATCCTGAAGAGGACATGTTTCTAAATCTACAGGGGCGCAAACAGTTCGAATAATACGTTTTAGGGGGGATGTTTTGAAATCTAAGTGGGCGCAAGAGGAATAGGTATAGGAGGGTGAAGATACAACAGTGGACATATTTTGAAATCTAAGGGTGCCCAAAACAATTAATGGAATACGGCGTATAGTAGGGCGGAGATAAATAAATAAAATAGATAAATAAATTCTACGGGGCGCAAAAAATGTCAAACAATACGTTCTTGGGAGGGAATCCCATAGAGTACTTTTTTAAATCTAAGGAGGCTTAAAACAGTTAGAGGAATACGGCGGGGGCGGAAAAAAAGTTTGAATAATATGTTCTAGGGGGGCGGAAATCTCGAAGCGAACATTTTTTTAAATCTACAGGGCGCAAAAAGTTAGAGGAATACATATAGGGTGGAGATCCTACAGAGGACATATTTCTATATCCACGGGGCGCAAAAAGTTCAAATAATACGTTCTAGGAGAGCGGAAATCTCGTGGAGGACATATTTTTAAATCCACAGGGGCGCAAAAAAGTTAGAGGAACACGTATGGAAGGGCGGAGATCCTGCCGAGGATATTACTAAATCTACAGGGCGCTAACAGTTCGGGTAATACGTTTTTGGGGAGCGGAAATCCCGTAGAGGACGTATTTTGAATACGCAAAAAGTTAGAGAAATACGTATAGGGCGGAAATAAATTCTACGGGGTGCAAAAAGTTCAAATAATACTTTCTAGGGGCGGAAATCCGTAGAGGACTTTTTTAATCTAAGGAGGCGCAAATCAGTTAGAGGGATTCGTATAGGAGGGCGGAGATCCTGGAGAGGACATATTTCAAAATCTACGGGGTGCAAAATGTTCGAATAATTCGTTCTAGGGGCAGGAATCCCGAATAGGATCAATGGAGAATATAAGAGGGAACGATTTCAGAATGGTAGGAGCAGTAAAAGCGATCTTAGAGAGCGGAAAATTTTTCAGATGAAAATTATTTTTCTTTCCGGTGAAAAGTGAGCCAAAAAAAATTTTTTTTTGGTCCCGAGAGCTGGTTACTCAGTGAGTAACTTGGAGTAACCACCATGACAGCACTGCCTGGGACTCCCACAATATCCGCGGCGATAGTAACAAACGATGCCCTGTACGTATTTAGTGTTCAATTTTCAATTTTTAAATTTACAAGGAAATGAAAGAAAGAAAGGAAAGAATTGGAACGTGCTCACCAGTTTATCCATCTTCAAAATAGCTCCAGATTGAACAGGACGCATCAAGAATATCCGAGACGATGACATGATAACAATGCGTTTACGACTTCTCATCTCTCTTTTCTTCTATCGGATGTGGGCTCACATAGCCAACTGTGGCTGATTTGGCAGCTTCAAATGTTCGATTGGAGTTCGTAACTATGGAAGTTCCTGTAGCCGTTGTGGCTGTTGTGGCTTCCGCAGTCAAATCGGTTCAGTTTAGTTCAGCTCCAGCTTTAAAACTTTGGTAAAAATTAAACATCCTCTACGAGTAAATGGAAATTAGGGCTTATCAGTGATTTTAATTAACATTCGAATCAGACAACAAATATGATGAAGAACAACTAGTATAATGCATACCATGATTTGTTTAGAATGATGAAAATGAATTCATGATTTTGGAGTCATAAAAATAAATACATGAATAAAATGGATGTAAAGAGTATTTGGAAAATATTTAATGTAAATATATACAAAATGGATGAGAATTACATTTGTATGAGAAATAAAATGAGAAACATAAATAATACAGTAATGTCCCGATTTTATCACCCCTGGTGAATTTTTAGGTGGCAAAATAGAAAATGTGACAAAATCGGAAGAAAAAATCAATTTTTAGTTCATTTTACAAATATGAACCAGTTTATGTATTGTAAAGGCAAAATGCGTGTACGGTTCCAGTATTTTCTTCTCGAAAGGTTACAAAATCTTGGACAAGCACTCAGAGATGATTACCACAAGCGGTAAAAGTTATTTCATAAAAATCATTGTTGTTTGTATTATTTACGGTATTGTATTATTTACAAAAATCAAAAGAACAACTGGAACTTTCAAAAAAAAAAAATGGGGTTGTAAAATCGGGTCGAAAACGTGATAAAATCAGGGTAGACAAAATCGGGTCAACACTTTGCGAAGATGATGATTTATTTGACTTCCAAGAATATTACGAATGAAATGTATATAAGGAGTAAAATGACCGTGAAACGATTCGAACAACATTGACAATGTATACAAGAAAAAATTCACTGAATTAATTAGCAAGATTGAAAAGTGTGCAGAACAATTTATAAGAGATGTAAACGATATAAATTCAAAAATATGAATTTGTTTAATGTATTTGCTCTAATTAAGGGTGCTACTGAATAATATATTCTAGTTCCTGTTTCCTACATACTGTTTTATTCAACTTTTTGTTAAAAACTGTACATAATTACACAATTAATAATAGAAAGTACTGTGCATAATAACCATGAAAAACTGTATTGAAAAACATGATCCCGGCTCCGTAACGCTTCACGACAAATGATAGAAGGCTCATTAAATAAAAATAAATTAAAATAAATGATAGATTAGAAAAACAGTAAAAAGGAAAATTAAACATTTATGAAGAATAATAACACAAGAATATTGAATACCAAACAAATTTGTTACGAAAATGTGTAGGTAATATGCAATGATGTCAACCATCATTTATTTAAAATTTTAAGGTTGGACTTCGACCTTAGACTGTTATAAAAAACAATAAGTAATCATTCGTTCAATTTGAGCATACAATGTTTACTTTCAGATTTAGTACCATCATAGTTGCTTGGTAGTTATTTGACACATTATTTGTGAATTTGAAGCATAAATCAATGTTTGAAGGGTCGTATTAGCAAACCTTGATGCTGAAACTATCCGGAATTGCATAAATAAGAATTGAATAAATAAGTATAAAGCAAGTGAACATCTTCACAGTGATACTGTGAACTTGTGAAATTCATACCAAAACGCTAAGCGAATTTTCCAAAATAAATCATTCTAGTTTTTCAGATTTCTTAAGAGTATTCGAAATTGAAAAAAATATATATAGGTATATAAAATTGAGCAAATTAATATAGGAAATACTCACCTGCAATTCCGTAGCACTAATCGCCGTTCTACCAGTTCAAACTTACCATAACAGCTTAACATATCCTGTCCATGAGAATGTCTGACCGATTCGTGCTCCTAAATTCAATGCCAAAACTACCCGTTTCGGATGCTTCGGCATCTCGTCCATTGTCACTTGATCCAGCACTTGTAATTGAATATTTCCTCAGTTGTTGTTAGCAAAAAAATCAGGATCGTTTTCCAGAATCATCGTCAGTGCCATACCATACAGAGCGGCCGGCCGATAGTTAAACGTTGCTTGCTTCAGACTTGTAGATATGTAAAGGTTCCAATTAGATGAAAAAGTTGAAAGCTTCTTGACTGATTCTTGTATTTTTGTAGTCTTGGCTTGTACAACTTGAAATTTGGTTGAAATGTGTAAGTTTTCTATATTAAATTTTGACAGAATTATATCGAACATAATTTTTCACGTCTTCTTTCGATCATGGCAAACTTCGTTTTACAGAAGAACAGTGCTGATGATGATCAAACAATTCTGTTGCCAGAAGGTGGTACGGCAAATGTGCTATGATGTGATTGGAAGAGGGATCGGCCGAAAGACGGACGATTACGCCACTACGGGACGGCCAAACGAAGCTCAGTGGTCGATGGGTGGCCGCACGATTATATAGCCAACGGATGGCGGGGCGACAGGGTGGTCGGCCGGAAGCTTGATGATTAGGCGGCTATCGAATGTCCAGACGAAGAAGCTGCCAATAGGTGGCTAGGTGATCATACATTCAACGAGCTGCGATGCGGCGGTGGTGTGTTAGACGGACGGCAGTTGATCGCACGGGACGGTGATCGTGGCTGGCGTCGCAGGTATCGAATGTTTGCGACGTACAACATTAGCCAGGGGATGCGGTGATCGACCAGTGACTTGGCGGGGGTCACCCTTTTACGTCCTTTTGGCGGTTATTCACCAACTCGCGGTCAGTAACGAGGCCACGAGCTACTACTCTCAATTTTGATTTTTCACGTAAAAGCACCTCTCTATACCTCAGAGTCAGAAACCTCACTGTCCTGACCAAGATTTTTTTATGTATACAGGTTATCCGACTTGTCAATATCCCCAACTCAGCCATCTTGGGTTTTTGTATGGAATTTATGCTCGTTTGTTTACGTTTTGCACTGAAAATGTATGTTTCCCCCCCGCGCTGGTTATTCCCATCTACTGACGAAGTCGGATAATCTGTACATAAAAAATCTTGGTCCTAACAATTGCAGGACACTCATCCACCCACGGAAAGTTTGCGTTCCATATTTACGTCTTCCCTCCTTTTGTCGTATCGATTCGCACTGGACGAGGTCGCTCATTTTTTGATACGCACTTCGACCTTCCATAATAACAAACCATGATAACCAGGACTCTTATATCAGGGTTCACTCACTTCGATAGTAGAGTAGATCAGGGTTCTTATATCACCTTCTTATTCACCTTGGAGTAGATGGGAGAGACTTGCGCGGGGGTGAATAATTCATTTTCAGTGCAAAACATAAACAAACTCGGTGGCTGCCCCATATAAAAATCCAAGATGGCTGAATGATGAAATTGGCATACTGCTACACCTGGTTGTATTCACCTTGATGATAACAAATTTATCAAACTTGTATACAAGTGCAAAAAAACAGAATCGAATAGGCAGCCCCCACAGAAAAATGGTGATTCTCGCTTTGTTTTCGCTCCTTTCGTGTTGGTTACTGCACAGGTGTGTAGAACAAGTTGAAATGCATCATCAGAGCCAGTGCTCCCCGCATTTGGAGCTTTCTAAAAGAAATTATCCTTAAGGGTGTAGCATCCCGAATCAAGTTCTCTATCATGACGCTTGCGAAAAAAGTTTCTCGTATGTTACATATCTATATGTATACAGAGAGTGATAAGTGAGACTTGCTCTTTCTCTTTAGGATTCAATCCCTGGACAGGACATTTTAGCATCGATACTTTTGAAATATTAAAATAGGTCTTAAAAATAGGTAGTTGATCAATATTACATCTAGACCAACATTTGAAAAGGGCGCCCTTTTCAAATGTTGGTCTAGATATTAGCTTTTAATAAAAACAATAACTGGCTAGTAAAATCCGATGAGCTGATATGGAATATTCGAAGTTTAAAATTGTATGAGAGTAAATTGGAAACGTTGTAGATAGCCTTACGAGAGGATAAATATGATTTGAAAGGGTGCCAGCACATAACATATGTGTAACTCGGGTAGCAAAATTGTACCCTCATAACACTTTTATTTGTTATACGGAACATCGAAACGTCAGAAGATAGTATACCAGTATTTGATCTAACAAGGGGTCACGACGTATATTGTATATCTGAATACGATTCCGTTGGAATTATACAAAAGATTTTCCCTAGAGGCGATGGGTGTTTAGGAGCTGAATTTTTTTTTTTAATAATTAATTGGAGATTGCGGTGAACAATATTAAAGTAGAAAAGAAAGAGTAACTGATTTAATATTGTCAATATTAAATATTGTCAATCAATATTAAGATTCGACAAACTCGAACAAAATCCATTCGTACGCCGCGCACGGGCTCATAAACAGTAAACGATGATTTTGTTTGGTGTTTGGTTGAAATATTATGTTTTTATTCGAAAAGGATATCAGATGCTCATTCATTTCTATGAGCATATTTATTAATCGCATTTCTCAAACATTTCCCATGTGTGGCGTCTCTCGCAGTGGTGTGGCATCGCATCCGAATTTGACTTTTTCTATGTATGTAACCGACTTTTTCTTTCAAAAGTCTTCTACACTATGTTTCCTCAAACTATCAATAACAACAATGGGTTTCATTTATCAGTTATTTTGAAGAAATATCGATTTTAAAAATGATCCTCACCTGGATTTACCCTCAGTTAAATGTTCAATACAGTTTTGGTGTTTTCTGTTTCCTTTTTACATGTCGTTGAAATTGCTCTACTATTGGTAAAGATTATTCGAATACTATCAACCCAAAGCAATGTTCTAATGATGAAAAGAATAACATTAATATCGTTCATCGTAATAACCTATTCAGATTACGTGCTTCTGGCATGATAAAGATTATCTTGATTTCAATGTTGAACCATCCATTTTCATTAAATATGATATCCAAATTGGAAACACCTCACAGTTGCGATGCTCTCCTACATTATGATAAGCGAGTTTGCTTTCGTACGATTGATAATTTATAATGTTGCTTCTAATCTATCTATTTTGTGATTGTTGCGCATCGTAGACAAACATTGTATCCCTCGTCATCCTTTCGAAAAAACCGAAGATTGCGTATATAAAGATTCGTTCAATGTAGAACAGTTCTAAGGAATATACTTTTCTACACATGTTGAATAAAATCTAGATTTTTACCATGCTGACTCGAAGGTATTATACCAATTTTAGAGGAATTTTATTTTCGTATGATAAATAAGTTAAAATAGATAAAAGACGAACATTTCATCAAAAATCGCCTAAAATAGAAGTTTACACAAATAAATCAAATTAGATTTCATCAAATATAAATTTTTTAGTAACAGCATAGGAAGACCTTCTTTTGGATGCAATCCGTCATTTTAAAAACAATGTAAAAATTGATGATAGAAAAATAAATATCATTATCTTTGGCTACAGATCTTGCTCTTTATAGTCTTGGAAAAAGTGTTAGAATTTTCGATCTTATATTGTTGTTTACACTTGAAAGCAAACGATGTTCAATTATTCCAGTTTTGGCTCATCAAAGGGGTCAACTTTTGGATTGGATTTTGTTCGAAGATCCACTTATGTTACGTGGTGCCAGGCTATTTAGCCGAATGCCGAAAGGGTCTTTTGGTGAGAAATCAATTATTAGAAGAGAATATGGTTCTGCGAAACCGCACCGAGTGCCTTTTTGATTGTTTGCAGAATGAGAACGGAACTTTATTCCATCAATTCATGTCTCATATCCCTTTAATCGCTAAAAGGTAAAACAGGGCAAGGGAAGTTCTCACGGTTGACAGCGTTGACGTTTGCTCAAAATGAACTCACGCTTGTCTGCATGGCTGCCATTCGTCGTCGTCGTCGTCGCCGTGGTCGGATTCACTAACTGGGCAGTTGCCGGTAGCTTCAATCCTTTCGTGTGGCAAGCAGCACAGTCATACACCGTTCCTAATAGCTACGAGATGATTACAATTTAGTCACCGCATGAGGAACGAGTCTCGCAGTTCCGAACTTCAGATTCAGGCGCCAGGACTCGAGAGACAAGAGATAGGTTGGACCGAGAAAAAAACTTCAGCTGCTAGTTAGGTATTTCGGTGTCTTTCCGGAACCGCAGATGCGAAAGAATCTTATAACTAAATTGAATTTATATCATTCTCGTGCATTCTTCCGTTGCTCGTTTTCTTCGTTGCTACTGTAGTGTGTGTGAAGTCGAGTCAAGACGAAGCAATGAAGGTCTTTTCTTCCGCTTCCTGTTATCGGAGAAACATTGTTTTGACACCAGCTTTCGGTTGACTTCCGTTTTATTTTCTATTTTAGCTGTGGAACGACCTCCATTGAGATGAAATTATACATTCCGGTCATGTCATTGGTTACTGCAGACGGAAGTTATGCGAGACGATTTTTATTATTCTGAGAGGATTTTTCTAGAGCATTTGATTTGAAATTTAAATCATCGCATTGAATTTATAAATTTTATTAAATTTGAACTCAATTGAATACATCAGTAGTTGTTAAATCATAGGCAAGCAAGTTTTTACATGTGAGGTAGAGATTTTTTTGATTTTCATTTGTGATTCAAGAGCAGATGAACAAAATGTTTTAGGATGATGATTGATTCAAACATTCAAACTTTTACATGCTAAGTAGGGTAAATATTGAGTAAGAGGGTCAACTTTTGAAATCATTACAAAGAAAACAAGGATTTTCAGCATTCAGGATTCCAACTCAGTTTTGTGCATGATTTGAGTAAAAGCTGGAGCTCTATATTGCAAGCAAGATCGATCTCTGACACTTCAAACGAAAACGACAGCTAAATATATACCAGACTATCAGAGTAGAAATCCTACGAAGAACACTTAGTGGATGGCAGACCTAGCTGCAGTAGGAACATAGCACATTATCAATGTAACAAAAACAATTTACGGAAAAAGAGTGAAGCACCTCTGCAAGCGAAAATGTTTTTCGCTTTGTATGTATTTTCATTACCAAAGTAATGAAAATAAACACAAACAACATGGAGGTGGATTCATAGAAACTCTCCGCTGGTGTTGCGAAAAGCTTATAGCAACACATCATCGCGTTGGGAAAACAATTATTCTTAATTTGAGCGTAGATTTAAAATTTTAAATCGAATAAAACTTTCTCTTTGCTAGAAAAGTGAAAAATGAAACATGGAAAAAGCGAAACATGAAAAATCGAACAAAAATGTTACTAACTTTGTCAATTTTTTTCGTTTTGACCTTTCGAAAAATGAGCCTGAAATTTTCAGCTCAGTTAATGAAATAAAGAGACAAAAGCGTCTACGGAAGAAGTAGCACTGGGTGCCTATATTGTCACATCTGTTTCCAATCCTTCTCCATCTAATACTGATAAAGTACTGATTAGAGATGAGACTGCCTCTTGCCGTTCTCGTTATTGTAATTGTCTGCACTAAAAACTCAAGAGCCGTACGACAAGAGAAGAAAACTCAACACAAAGGACTTCAGGACCTGCTTTTCAACTAGCTACTAACGAAGACGATGTTTCAAAATCTCACGAATTGTCAGGCTATCTGGAGTCAGTGGAAACGAATGGTGGTGATAAATCGGAAGAAGCGTGAGACGTTTGCAGAAATTAATCCTTTTGGGGGTGGGTACTGTCCGCCATCTAAACGTCGTGTAACCAGAAAATATCAACGCTGGCGTACGTTACAAGAACAAAGTTAACAATATCCAAACCGAAATAGATTTAAAATTCAATAGAAATTTGAACTAAAACACAAATCTAAGGAGAAAAAACCTAAGCCAATAGACAAAATCCAAATTCTAAATCCCAAATCTTATCCAAATCCACAATACAATCCAAATTCGATCAAATCCAATCAATCCAAATCAATCAAATTGAAATTCAATAATTCAATCTAAATCCAATCTAAATTCAATCGAATCTATCAAATCAATCAAATCCAAATCCAATCTAAATCCAAATCCAATCCAAATCCAACCCATATCCAATCCAAATTCAATCCATATCAAATCCAAGTCCAATCAAATCTAAATCCAATCCAAATCTTATCCAAATCCAAATCAAATCAAACCCAATTCAAATTCGATCTTTTCTTGTCCATATGTGTGATATATCAGTCCCTATAATGAAATTTAAAACATCAATGCTTCCCAGCTTTGTTTACTGAACCAATTTTGCACCAACTTATTCCCCGCTTCCAATGCGTAGTACAGTGGTCTTTCAACCGGAATCTGGACCTCGGAAGCAGATGAGCTTAGTACGGATTGGCGGCATGCATGTAAGACAGATATCCATTCCGTCATTCTCGAGATAGATAAAACTTTCCTCTTGACTTCATGGAGGCTGGCTTTAATTTGACTTTTCTGAAGTTTTCTTCTCTTGGTTTGGTTGAATTTTACGTTTGGCGATGAAGTGGCATGATGATGTGATTATTTGGTGTTAGAAATTCACTTTCTTTTACAAGATCTGTCGAATTTTCTTAGCAAGGGAAGGTTATTTATGAAATTTATTTTCGACATGCAGATAAGAAATCACTAAAGTTTCTAAATAAATTCCCATGTCGCGTTAGCAGTTTGTTCGTCTGCATCTTATTTGAAAACTTAGAAAACGTATTTCCTAGAAGTAATCTATTCTGGTTAAAGCTTTAGCCAGTCGACCAAGGTCGAATCGTAAAGAATAGTCAAACACAAGCGCTCATGCATACGTTCTCTACTTTCGGAGCGACGGGGCTGGAAATAAGTTCCTTTCCGATTTGATTGAAATCGGGTTGCCTTGACTATTAATCTTTACTACTCTATAACACAAGTAAAGAATAAACTGGTTGTAAAATTTAAGACAATTGATCGAAAAAAATATGTAGTCAAACATTTACAAAGCAATAAAATTTTTAGAATTTGTTATTCTGGTTTTTGATTTGTGGCTTCGGAAAATTAAAACATTTAAGAATATAACATTACGGTTTACGCAACCCAAAATAACAAGTTCATATACGACATTATTTCATGAATTGTAGAAACTATTCTAAATAAATAGAACGAACACCATACTTGATCTTATGTTCGTCACTTCCGCAACCAAATTCACTCTGTGGAAGACAGCGCTACCATCCCTGTCCAAAGATGATTTGCGAGCTGGCATTAAAAACTCCAGCCATTCGTTTCGATTTTTTCTAGCCCGTTGCACCATTTGTGCGATCAGACAACCGATCCGACCAGCACATCCTTGGCTTTGCTCTTAAGTGCATTTATAACCCACGTCGTGCATCATTTTGAAGTTTTCACTTACTTTCTCCATCCATTATTTTTTTCCGTTTCCAACCAAAGATGCGTAGTCACTACCGAGGCGAATGGCGCTGTGGTTGAACCTGATACCGCACTGCATCGCCCGGGGACCAGGACGTTTCGATGCGCACCATCACTTCCGGGAGCGGGAGCCCCATTACTACGCTGGTGAGTATTTTTTCGAATGTGCATACATTGCCATCCCGCACATACACTGCATGGGGTGGGTGGCTGAGTGCTCGATGCGCTAACCTTTGTACAAATCGGCTGCCCTGCAATCCACGGCTGCCCACTGTTTCGGAACAGAGAACAGCAAAAACTAAAACTAGCAAATTTGAGTTTCAAGGGTTCAGACAAGTGCGAAAAACGGTCATTGTTGGTTTGAAATTATTTATGGTTATGGGGATGTTTTGCCTTTCTCATATAAGTATACGTAAAGGCTAATTTACTCAAAACCAAACTTTTGATAGAAGGCTCGGAGACCCATAGTGTTATATACCAATCGACTCAGCTCGACAGAAGGTGATGTCTGTTGTGTGTGTATGTATGTGTGTGTGTGTGTGTGTATGTGTACAAATTTTGTAGACACTTTTGGAACTTAGCATTACCGATTTACTCGCAACAAGTCGCATTCGACGGGAATCGTCCCATTGTTTGCTATTGAAAATTGCCTGATCGGACATTGCATTTCAGAATTGAAAGATCATTGTTTTTTCCCAGATCCCCTTGGAAAAAAAATTCAAAATCGAAAAAAATTTTTTCAAGAATGGTGGGGAATGCATAGTAATTAATGCAAAAACATGCAAATGATAGAAAATATGCGATCTATCCCCTAAAGTTGCTTTTTGACCTTTCCTATGTGATTTTTCAGTACATTTTACAATGCACGAGAAAGCATCATCACCGCTAGGTGGATTAATCTGGGTTTTTCTTAAATTTGAGATAACTTTGGGTATTTGGCTAATGAAAGATGACAAAATAAAAGTCAGCCAGTTGAATTGCAGTTTGAAATCAACACACGACACACACATACACGAACACACAAACACACACGGACAAATACACATCACACATACTACACAAGCCAAATCCAAACCAATTGGATTTTGTTTGGTTGGATTGAATTTAGGTTGGTTGGATTGGTTGGATTGGTTGGATTGGTTTGGATTGGTTTGGATTAGATTTGGATTGGTTGGTTTGGACTGGATTTGGATTGGTTTGGATTGGTTGGTTGGTTTGGATGGTTTGGATTGGATTTGGATTGGTTTGGTTGGTTTGGATTGGTTTGGATTGGATTTGGATTGGTTGATTGGTTGATGGTTGGATATGGTTGGATTGGTTGGATTGGTTTGGATTGGTTTGGTTGGTTGGATTGGTTTGGTTGGTTTGGATTGGTTTGGTTGGTTGATTGGTTTGGATTGGTTTGGTTGGTTTGGATTGGTTTGGATTGGTTTGGTTGGATTTTGGATTGGTTTGGTTGGTTGATTGGTTTGGGGTTGGTTTGGATTGTAGTTTGGTTGGTTTGGATTTTGGATTGGTTTGGATTGGTTTGGATTGGTTTGGATTGGTTTGGATTGGTTTGGTTGGTTTGGTTGGTTTGGTTGGTTGGTTGGATTGGTTGGATTGGTTTGGATTGGTTGGTTGGTTGGTTGGTTTGGTTGGTTGGTTGGTTGGATTGGTTTGGTTGATTGGTTTGGTTGGTTTGGTTGGTTTGGTTGGTTTGGTTGGTTTGGTTGGTTGGTTGGTTTGGTTGGTTGTTGGTTGATTGGTTTGGTTGGTTTGGTTGGTTTGGTTGGTTTGGATTGGTTTGGTTGGTTGGATTGGTTTGGATTGGTTTGGATTGGTTTGGTTGGTTTGGGATTGGTTGGTTGGTTTGGATTGGTTTGGATTGGTTTGGATTGTTAGGTTTGGATTGGTTGGATTGGATATTGGTTGGTTATTTGGATTGGTGGTTTGGATTGGTTTGGATTGGTTTGGATTGGTTGGATTGGTTGGTTGGTTTGGATTGGTTTGGATTGGTTTGGATTGGTTGGATTGGTTGGATTGGTTTGGATTGGTTTGGATTGGTTTGGATTGGTTTGGTTGGTTATTTGGATTGGTTGGTTGTTGGATTGGTTTGGATTGGTTTGGATTGGTTTGGTTGGTTTGGATTGGTTTGGATTGGTTTGGATTGGTTTGGATTGGTTTGGTTGGTTTGGATTGGTTTGGATGGTTGGTTTTGGATTGGTTTGGTTGGTTTGGATGGATTGGTTGGTTGGTTATTGGTTTGGATTGGTTTGGTATTGGTTTGGTTGGTTGTTGGATTGGTTTGGATTGGTTTGGATTGGTTTGGTTGGATTGGTTGGATTGGTTATTGGTTTGATTGGTTTGGTTGGATTGGTTTGGTTGGTTTGGATTGGATTTGGATTGGTTTGGATTGGTTTGGTTGGTTTGGATTGGTTTGGATTGGTTTGGTTGGTTTGGTTGGTTTGGATTGGTTTGGATTGGTTTGGATTGGTTGGTTGGTTGGTTGGTTGGTTGGTTGATTGGTTTGGATTGGTTGGATTGGTTTGGTTGGTTGGTTATTGGTTTGGATTGGTTGGATTGGTTTGGATTGGTTTGGATTGGTTGGTTGGATTGGTTTGGTTGGTTTGGATTGGTTGGATTGGTTTGGATTGGTTTGGTTGGTTGGTTGGTTGGTTGGTTTGGATTGGTTTGGTTGGATTTGGTTGGTTTGGTTGGTTTGGATTGGTTTGGATTGGTTTTGGATTGGTTGGTTGGTTTGGTTGGATTGGTTTGGATTGGTTTGGTTGGTTTGGTTGGATTGGTTGGTTGGTTTGGATTGGTTGGTTGGTTTGGATTGGTTTGGATTGGTTTGGATGGGTTTGGATTGGGTTTGGATTGGTTTGGATTGGTTTGGTTGGATTTGGATTGGTTTGGATTGGTTTGGATTGGGTTTGGTTGGTTTGGATTGGTTTGGATTGGTTTGGTTTGGATTGGTTTGGTTGGTTTGGATTGGTTTGGATTGGTTTGGATTGGTACGTGGCTTCTAG